>NC_056725.1:121309382-121576882 GCF_019279795.1 Protopterus annectens | reverse complement strand
ATGAATCAAACAACAAAGCACTATGAACACGTATACAAATGCATGGATACCACCTTACCCAATACAACCAGGACCCATACCTCCAAAAAATGGAAGCTGATCTGGTGGTCCCCTGCCATAAAGAAACTGTACAACAGAAGGAGGGGACTGATATGGAATAAGGTGAAGTCCCAAGACAGGAAATAAACCCTTATCAGGCTCAATGAATAGTTGAGATCCCTCATCAAATACTACAAAGTTAGCTGTGAGAACAGAATTGGAGCACATACTAAGACAACGACAAGGCCTCATACAATTATGTAGAGAATCTCCAAGGCAATACCAAGAATTGTTCTGAGCTACTAGACAGTAGTACCTCCCCAGACTGAACCAACGAATAATGCCAGTATATACTGGCTGGCATCTTGAGTTTATACATATCCAACTCTACCAAAGGTACTTCTGAGGTGAATGACATCAACAGGTCTACTAAATTGGAATGAAGGGATTGTGTATAGGGTAGTACACAGGTCAAAAATGGTATGAGCCAGATGATTCACACACACTCACATACCAGTATTGAGATTAAAACACTTGCCTATCTAGATATGTCTACTATAGTGTTAGTTACACGTGCTACAGAGCTTACTGAAATTTCACATGTCCAAACCTGCTGATAATCGCACAGCTGTGGTAAAGTATTACAGGTGGCAGACAGTCTGCCTTCTGTTCCATCCATACATCATGCTAGTTCTTTCTGTCTTGCAATTCAAATAGCATTATGCCTTGGCACTTCACCGGGTTATTGTATCATGAAGTGTGGCACACCTGTGAGCCATCAGCAGTACTCGTTCATCACAGATATCGCCCCAGTACTTACTAGCTATGTTCACCCCTCCCAGCATGTTTGAAGGGTGGTTATCTGTGCTTTCACCCATTAACCTGGTTCACATGTCCATTCTGGGACACTGTTGCAACTGCCGCATGTGCGCAGACAACCCTCCCCTCTAAACTCCAAACACTCAGACCTGTGAGGGTTATCCATATATTACCCAGTGTGGACATATGTACTCTCCAGCAAAGACTGGACTAGCAGGTCAAGAGGATAAGATCAACACCTGCACCACACCATGGGAAACACGTAGCTCAGCATGACACCCATGTTGACAGCCATGACATACAGTGAAAAGCCACAACACTCAATGGACATCTACCCAAACAGCACAGACCAGTAAGGCAGACACCCACTCAGACACCGTGACATGGCACATGCCAAGGGACACATATTTAACTTACACAGTGTGCCCCCAACCTAAGACCCTAAGGCTAACCACCTTGCACAATACAATGATCATGGGTAATTCAATACTGAGGCACACACATCCCACTCACTAGGTTGAATATGGAGCAGGTAACAGCCAACTATCAATCACATGCCAGCATCTAACACATGACACAACCAGTCATGTCACTCCACAACATCTACGAGTATCACTCCATATTCATGTGGATGTGAATGACTTGGGACAGACCTCCCTGGACTACATGACAGGAGACATGGTTGAACTCTCTGATTATGTGGTCCAGGCAGGTGTGACAGTAGCCCTGGGCAGTGTACAGCTGTCACCCAGAATGATGCTGGGGTACTTTATCAACAGATGGTTAACTGCAACATTGGCTTACATGTTATGTGTCATTTTCAGGGGATCCAGGACCTCTCTGCTTGGGATGGCATGATTGACAGAACCCAATGACTTGTCATGGATGTCCTACATCTGTCACTGCTGGGTTGCCAGGTACTGGCGACATGTCTTGCCACCCCTATGTTGCCTTATTAGGCAGTGTTCCTGTTGTTATTACCACCATAACAGCTACACATGTATGCTATCTGAGGGTCATTCTGCTCAACAGTGGACATCTAACTGTCAGGATGCAGTCACTCATAGCAGTTGTTGGAGGGGAGGACACATATCCGCTGTAATGGAGAGGTGGTTCACAGCAGCCAACAGCAGACCTGCAGCATCAGGGCTATGATGCATTCCACAGCTGTCAGCCCCCAAACATGGACCACACCACACATCCACAGGTATTGTTGTCTCCATATTCATTATGGATAGGAACACCTCCAGACTAGTATCCCATCATAATGCATTGGAGATACTTCCAGTACAACTGCATTGGGGTAATAGTGCAATCCAGACCATAGCCTGCTATGGGTCCACATCTATGTCCCTAGACTGTCAATGCACATTCCTCAATACCCTGCCATTTCTGCTGGTCCAATGCAACACTGACATAGTACACGTCTTCAGCTACCCCTCCATCACCTGTGGAATGCAGCCAATCCCCAGTACAGTGGCCCAACATTTCCGGGATTCATCATTTCCATTGCCCTAGACCAGCTCATACTGACCCCTGGTAGAGGATGCAACAACCTTGACCTGTGTTGACCACTTAAATATGGGATCATTTTTCTCATCCCCAGATGTCAATCCCTGCATGGTGAGATTAACACAGGCTGTAATCAGCATGGAATTCAACATGTCAGCCACACCCCCCACAAAGATAACCACCTGGCAAAAACTTTCCAAAGCTGAATTTGCAGCCATGAAAACAGGGGTGGATGTCTCCACTGCACACGTGGCAATGGGATGTAGCTGCATGACTGTGGAATCATACACATAGGCACTGTACAAACAGGTACATGAATGCATGGTACTAGCCAGAGCCAACAGAACCCAGACATTGTCCTCCAAACACTGGGAGACAATGTGATGATCCCTGGCCATTACCTAAGTGTACATCAGAAGGAGGACACTGTTGCAGGGAAAGGTGGTGTCCCATTACTGCTGAACTCCCTTATTAGCCTCAAACACAACTTTGCATCCCACATGGAGTCCCCGACAGGCATCTACTGCAGCAGAGATGCAACAGACACTGATGACAGTCACAACAGCCTTGATAGTTACATCAACAATCTCCACAGCATTAAACACAAGTGCTGTGAGTTACTGCACGAAGCAAATACCTATCCTGAAACAACAGATATTGGCCACATTCTTGGCAACACATTCAGTGCCAGCTTTACCCCCTCTCTGCCCCCACAAGTGAAGTGCTGAGTGAATGTTTTCTTACATGCTGTATCCCATTTCCATTCTAGGCATCTGTGTGTCACCAGGATATGGCCCTGGAGCAAGGCCACAGGGTATGGCAGTGTGGTGACACTTCCACCATGTCATAGGCAGGGTACAGTATGTCCATGGTAATTACCGGTCTGTATCACAGTGAATGCATATGCCTCACAGATTATAGGGCTGAGAGTTGTTCATAGGTACATGTTGATGTACAACATTTGTTGTTGAATGGAGAATGGTCCATGTTCTGGTTTGGACACACCTCCAATTGCTACTAACCACAGCCACAGGGGATATTCATCAACCAAACATACTGGGATTACATGCACACACACACACACACACACACACACACACACACACACACACACACACACACACACACACACACACACACACACACACACTTACTTGCCGGTACTGAGATCCATAGGTTCATTGCTTCATAGGTGCATAGTAGGTGAATGTGCCTGAAGGCTCTACAAGGCTAGCCCAAGGGAATACCTTGGCATCAGGCCACATGACAATAGTTCCCAGTGTGGCTCAGGAGTATAATCAGTGGAGTAGTCCCCAGGGGTGGGTGTTGTATCCCTCATCCACTCATCCAGGTTTCTATTGTGGGTGACCAGTGATGTGCACTGCTTCCCATGTATGTGATCTATATTCCATAACATGGACAGTGTCTGGGTTGTGCACATGTCCCACATGCATGTTTTTTGTCATGTGGAAGTGTGCTTGAGGTCTATGGGGCTTGTTGTGTAGACAGATTGGTATCTTCTGATGTAGCATTTCTGATCTCATTTAGTGAGACCTGGCTATATAACTGAGGTAGTGATTGTACCTGCATTGACAGTATGACACAAGTATTCAGTGGATTTAGTGGTGTCTGTGTATAAGGCATGGTATTCCCTTTGCGGGATATATTTGCAGACTCTACAGTTGTTACAGGCGTTCAGTGGGAAACATGGCAAAAGGGCCACTGTACACATTGATTTGGCTACTGAGGCAATGGGACAGGGTGCCACGTCCTTTTACTTGATGGATAACACACAGTCAGGAGATGTAACACATCAAAGTACTTTCTGATGTCAGTGGCACTGTTGTGGTCAACAGGCATGTAGTCTACTACAATCACACCGTGGGTACTATCTGTGAGGCAATATGCAGTGGAACTATCAATATAGTGGTTGTTGCCTAGCCAAGTGTGTTTGTGTATGATACATGGGCTGAGAGTGGTCTCTGAGTAATAGTAGGGTTGCCTATATTGTTCACTAATCCATACTGTCACATTTAGGGCTGTGGATTGTCTACACCAACCTCTATGGTGTTTGACAACTGTTGGCCTTGTAATGTGGACATTGTGACATATACTAGGTCCTCAAGATAATAATTTAGCAAAACCCACCCCCAATAGATCCTGTTATTACACAATCACACCAACCCACACACACACACTTGCCAGTACTGAGCTTCAAACCTCTACCTAGAGATGTATTGCTATTGCACTGTACCACATTTATCACATGCGCCGTGGAGCGTACAGGATAGATTTTGTCCCAAGGTTCTTCTAAGGTGAGGAACATCATCAGCCCTTGTAAATACTGGCATTGGGTGATGTAGTGGGTGAGAGATTCCAAAAAATATTTTACCCTACACACGCACATTTGCCAGGGGTGAGGCTCAAACCTCTATCTAACTATCCTTTTGGATCATTATGTTATGCATTTACCACATATGCCATTGCCCTCACTTGGTTTAAGGTTGCCAACAGGTACTTCTAAGGTGGATGATAGCTGCAGCACTGCTACAGATAGGCACTGAGATGTGTACTGGGTGTAAATAGGGCCAAAATCTTTGAGTGGACATACATATGCAGACACACAAACACTTGCCAGGGGGATGAGATCCAAACCCATCCCTATGTAGTTACTGCTATTACAGTGTATCACATTTATCGCATGCACCACAGAGCTTATAGGATGGAAGTTGCCCCAAGGTACTTCTAAGATGAGGAACATCACCAGCCCTTGTAAATACTGGCACTGGGTGATGTAGTGGGTGAGAGATTCCAAAAATATTTTACCCTACACAGACATTGATATTTGTCAGTGGGGAGGTTCAAACCTCTATATAATTATCCTTTTAGACCATTATGGTTATGCATTTACCACATGCACCACTGCCCTTACATGATTTAGGGTTGCCAACAGGTACTTCTAAGGTGGATGATATCTGCAGAACTGCTAAAGTCAGGCACTGAGATGTGCACTGGGTGTAAATGGGGCCAAACTCTTTGAGATACGGACATACATATGTAGACACACACAGAAACTTGCCAGGGATGAGATTCAAACTCATACCTATGCAGTTATTGCTAGTACATTGTTCCATATGTATTACATGTACCATGGAAGCTTACATGTTGGAGAGTTGTGCAAAGGTATCTTTGAAGGTGAGTGACATCAGCAGCAGTGCTAAAGGAGGGGTAAGGGAAGTGTTGTAAGTGTGAATGATCACAAAATCAGGTCTCCACAAGGATACACACACTTTCTCACAGAAACACTCACATTTACACAGTTGCCAGGATCAGAAATCCTACTTAACTAGTTTGCTACACTATAGTATTACACAGTTATCTCAAGCACCACAGAGCTTCTATGCTTGAAAGCTGTCCAAAGGTATCTTTGAAGGTGAGTCACATCAGCAGCAGTGCTAAAGGAGGGGTAAGGGAAGTGTTGTAAGTGTAAATGATCACAAAATCGGGTCTCTACAAGGATACACACACTCTTTCATACAAACAGTTGCCAGAATCAGGATTGGAACTCCTATATAACTAGCTTGCTACACTATAGTATTACACAGTTATTGCAAGCACCACAGAGGTTATATGCTGAGAAGCTGTCCAAAGGTATCCTTGAAGGTGAGTGACATCAGCAGCAGTGCTGAAGGAGAGATACAAGAGATTTAGTGAGTGTGAATGGCCTCAACCACATTTATCTAGAAATACACACACACACACACACACACACACACACACACACACACACACACACTCACACACAACTTTACATTTGACAGGACTGACATTACAACTGCTACATGGATGCCTATTTGTACTGTAGTGTTGCACAGTTATCACAAGCACCACTGACACTATAAGGCTGAGGGCTAACCAAAGGTATTTCTACAGTGAATGACATCAGCACATCACGTGACATAAGCCAATGGGATGTGTAGTGGGTGAGACAGGCCTCATAATAGGATTCTCTCTGTCACTGTCTGTCTTTCTCTTCCCCACGTCTTTGTGTGTGTATGTTTGACATTTATTATGTTGGCCTTAGATATGTGTGTGTATTCCTATCCAATGTGTGTGTGTGAAGTATCAATGGTGTGCAATTTGGTGTGTGTGCACAGACAGCTGCGAATAACCGATATCTGTAGTCCACTGTGTTGTCAGACATGGGCTTCATTTCTCTAAGTGTAGGAGTATGCCCAGTATGACTTTCTATACTGAGTGTGTGCATTCATTCCAGGGAGGGTTATACTCCAGTTCAGGGTTTTGTGTGCTACAGCTACAGCTACAGCTAGCAAACTGTTTCTGCAGGATATCTGTAGATAGGTTGCTAATATGGAGACACAATGGGACGTAACATATGGGGGATACTGTAACTATTGCTGTCTGTGCTGCTTGTGTGACATGTTTGGTTGTAGCATAGATAATCTGACATACGTACTGTTTTACACTGTGATGTGTCATGTCACCAACTACTGACAGTTATCATTCTTTGCTCACAGTTATTTACCGGGAAATACAAGATGAATGAAGCTGAGAGCAATATTCTGAGGCATGTAGACTACACATTCTAGCACATACCTGCCATTGTGGAGGGGTAGCTACAGACAATAGACTGCTGGTGCTGTGTAAATGGTCCAGCACCTTGGTAGTGTGCTAGCTAGGGTTTCCCTCCTTGTGCTTTTCTCAACTTCACGGAATGGTCATATCCTGCTGAGGCCATACCTCTCAGCTGTACAGATACACCCAGGTTATCCAGAGGGCAGGACTCATATTTCTGGTCAGTTTACCTTCACACTGTGGTATACAAGCAGTTTTGTGCCTATTCATTCATGGGTTTGCAGTCGGGAGTAGTATGGGCAGACATTAGAGTTTCAGACTTCACACAATCCATGACATCCATGCTTTTACACCCGTCACCCTTATTCTCTCCTCCACTTAACGTTATGTAAGCAATATCTCAGAGGTATCCCTGTAGATGGGCCTTTATCCCACCAGTATTTATGGCCTGATCCACAGTCCTTGCAGTAGGACATGGGGAGGCATGCTACTGGCATTTGTCAACATGGCCTTGCATTTGTTTTCTGTTTACTGTTAGGTTGGTAGTTGGGACCCCCTGACATTCCATACATTGGCACTATGGGTGACTCATGAGTCTTTGCCAGGGGACTGTCTGAAGGCCATTTGAGAGTGCTGCAGGCCATCCATTAATGCACTTCTACTTGGGATTGTGACGGGGAGTACACACCTGCAGACTTTAACATTTGAAATGACTGTACTGGTATTTCAGTTACTCTGTTGGCTTCCATTTCATATTGTATTGTGACCTATCATGCAGACAGGAGGCATAACAGTGGAGTACACATGTTAGATCTTAATGGCATAAATTTCAGTTTCAGACTTCTTACCCTTCACAACTAGAATACAACTGCCAGACTTGTTGTAGTATGTATGAGTAGGTCTGGTGGGGGGCTGTTCACCATTGCCATCATTTGGGGGCCTCGGCCCAGCCTTTCTCCATGGTCATCTACACCTGTCCTGCTGGGTGAGGCTGGTGGTGGATATGTGACCCTCACTGATATCGATGTGTGTGACCTATTGACACCCACAGTTATTTGGGCCATCACATGTACTGCAGTGGGGGTTGTTACCTTGTGTAGTGCTGCCTAGTATGTTGACACCAGTATTTGTTATGGATTTCCTGCTGTCCCATATAGCTGTCTGCTGCTATCCCATTCAGCCACCCAATTCCCTTGCATGCTTGCATCCATATCATACATACAAGTATTAGAACATGCTACTCCATTCAGTAATTGATAGGAAGAGTGACTTAGCTTGTTGCTGGGCCAGTATTGAGGACAGTGCTGGAAGGCTGACTATGTTGGATGCACATAGTACACTCCCTGTACATGGTAAAGCTCAGGTAGTGTCATGTTTGGCATCCCTTTTACTGTATGTGCAAGTCAGAGAGAGGTATCAGTCCCTGAGTCCCTACAGTTCCAGTGTGTGTGCTATGTGTTGCCTCTTTGCCAAGGCCTGAGCATACTGGGCATGCCTCCTTCTGCCTACAGGGTCAGGCTCGGGATGTTCCTCCTCCAAGTCCCTCTGTGCCTGTGCTGGCCTTAGCAATGTTGGGGGGCTGTGTACCCCTGCCCCGTGCTGTTCCTTCTGCAGCTGTTTCTGCAGGATCATATTGTGCAGCATGGCACATACTATGCACATTTGTGTACATGTAGCTGGAGAGTACTGCAAGGCTCCACCGGATATGTCAAGACAGTGGAACCGTGAATTGAGGATCCCAAACACATGATCTACAATGATCCTGGTCTGTGCGTGTGCCTCATTATGGTGTTCTTGTTCGGGTGTGTGTTCATTTCTGATGGGTCTCATCAGCCATGGCTCCAGTGCATAGCCAGCATCCCCCACTAGTTGGCCATATGGGATGTCCCCCCTGGCAAATGCCTGATACAGCTGTGAGCAATGCCAGATGTGGGAGTCATGATAGCTTCCAGGGCTGCCAGGACACACATTCATGATAATTCCCTGGGTATCGCACATGACCTGGCAGTTGATGGAGGGGAAACCCTTGCAATTTATGTAGACCCTACCCCACTCACCGAGTGGTGCTTTGATGTGGATGCATGTGCAGTCTATAGCACCAACTACCTTATGGTATTCTGCTATACGGTGGAAGAGACGCATATGTGTGGCCAGCACCTCATGGGCGGTGGAGAAATATATGTGCTCATTGGCATGTTGTGTCATGGCATCCAGGAACTGGTGGAGTACCCTGGTTGCTGATGCCTGTGAAACCCCCATAATATCCCCAGTTGGTCTTTGGAAGGTACATGTTGCTAGTATTCTTAAGCCTAGACATACCTTGGTATCCACCGGGATGGGTTCCCCCTATTAGTTCTGTGTGAAAGGCATGGCTGGCACAGCTCAATGATTTGCTTTAGGATGTTCCTGCCCACCCTATAGCACTCTACTATCTCCAGATCATGTAGGCCCTGGTAGGTTACCCTGGGTCTGTACACTATTCTCTGCCTCCTCACTGTGGGTCGGTTGTCAGCATTCTCCTTTTCATCACCCTTATTCTCTAGCACATATTGATGGAGTAAAGCAGCAGCAGCCTATAGCATTTTTAGTTAGTTTTGCCAGTTACAAAATTCCCCATCTGTGTACACCGGTGGTGTAGACTTGTGGGAAAAAACAGTCTGTAGAGTGTTTGCATAGTTTATATTAGTGTGCTGGGCTTCTGCATGTGTAATTGGCTGATTCTGATACATTCCACCTGCCAGCTATGCTAGTTCTCCTTGATTGCCTTCCTACTGCTGTTTCCCCTTCCTAGTTCCTCCCTATTTAAGCCTGAAAGGCATGCCACACATACCCTGTGCTCAAATGTAAACAGTGCTGCCATTTCCTCTTTTTTTTTCTTTTTTGTTTAAAACCCAGTGGTGGTGCTTACACCCATTTAGGCTATGTACACATTGCTCAGGCACATCTGACACAGCTCGTTCCTTAGCTGTGCTTAGCTAAGGGCAAACATGGACCACAAAGCTCCAATGAGCTCACAGCAAGGATGACACATCACCTTATGAAGTCATTCAGCTCTTATACTTGCACTGTTGTATTGCTGCACCTATACAGTTAGGTGCAAGCTGACACTTTGAGGAAATCTGTGATTCAGTATAACTCCCCTTATTTGCATACCCCAGTGTGTAAGTCCTTAGTTACTGCACTTAGATGGACCCTTTCCCCTTGACAACCAGTGCTCCCTGGTATTGTTTACATTCTGCATGCCACTGTCTATAATGGTAAAATGCAGAATTATCTTAAAATTGACTTTTCTTATTTTTGTTTTTATTTTCGGCACGATTGCGTTTGCACGCCGCTGCCCTAAGCTTAAATATTGGCCAAAAAAAAAGAAAGTTTAATTTTATAAAAAAATAAACTATTATTAATGCCAGTGGCCTTATATTTGGCCATTGGCATGTGTGTTTCACGGTAATGCATGCTTTCCATGAGCTGTCTTGCATCCGTTTGCTCAGATGCAGAAATGTATTCATTTACTAACCGAATACATTTCTGCTTTGACACTGTTCCTGCACGGAGTCTGGCCAGCTTCATGGATCATAAAATCACCTCATTTGTATGTTTTTTACCAGAAAATGAGGTGATTTGCATCCCGCATGGCTTTCCATGCAGGAACAGTGTAGGGCCGCTTATGCACTTGAAAACGGCACTTTCCTGGATCACTCGGCGGCCATTTTTCATGCAGGAGCTCCTACACTGTTCCTGCATGGAAACCGGCCATTCATGAATCCCGGGGAGTATCTATTCTTTTAATTCATAGGAATGAAATCTTACAATGATCAGCTGAGGAATGTGCTCTTTCCATCTTTATATCTTCTCCTGCCATGAGCATCCATTTAACTAATCATGCTACCATAAAAATTTATACAGTCAAATCCTTCTGATTTGTTTGGGTACCCTGGATATCATAAATTATGTGTCCTGGCACAGTCTTTCAACTCAGTTAATTTGGCTTGCACATTTTCCTGCTGAGCATCATATTGGGTCATACTTCCTTTTAGATTGATGTTGTCAGACTGGAGTTCCATAATCACATCAAAGTGGCCAGACAAAGTTCAATAAATGTATGCAATATCTGTATCATCTGTTTTAATATACTCCTCCAAAATGCCACTAATCGTAATCACTTCTGTATACATCCTATCTATTTTTCTTCCATGGTCATCTCTGGATCTATCCGAGCCAGGAGACATGCATCTTCATCTTGTCTGATTGCCATGCAGTCTTTCTGAGTCATTGGGTCTACTTCACTTCACTGAAATCCCATTTCACTGACATTCATTGCACTGAGACCAAATCATCTAAAGTAGTAAACACTGACAACTCATTTCACTGAATCTCATTTCACTGACAGCTTAAAATGCTAAATTTCACAAGACTAAATGGGAAACCATACACACAAAGTCACAAAACTAATGGCTACCTCTTTCCACAACTTAAAAACTACTTATATACTTATATATCCTCTTAACAAAAAGCAGACAATATAAAACCAAACTAAGTGGGAGACTATGCCCACCACACACCCCCAAAGTGGGGGGCTGTGCCCCCATACCCCACTAACTATATATACTACCTCCAGGTCGCACTATAGTGGGAAAAAGGGCATATACCTTTTACTTGCCTCACAGTACTCTACACACTGCCACATCAAGTCTGTAGCTTACATTCAGTGAAATGAAATTCAGTGAAATGAGTTGTCAATGTTTTGAACTGTAGATGATTTGGTCTCAGTGACATGAATGTCAGTGAAATGGGATTTCGGTGAAGTGAAGTAGACCTAAATCATTATATTACGATTGATTTTGGGATAGTTGCCTGATGTCAGCTGCTAAGAAATCCTCTTATGTTTTCCTTTGGTTTGCGTGAGAAGATTGTGCAACTATCGTTGTAAATACCAAAGTGTTCCAGACTGGGTTTTATAACTTTAACTTGCTACACTTGGTGGGAGTGCTAGTTCAAACAACCTATCAGCCCACCACCATACCAGATGTCTTGAAATGTCAACATTTTGAAATCAGAATATCTACTCTTATACATGTATAGAGAGTGGTACTTTCCCTCCCTGTAGGACCTATGTGAGTGCTCATTTCCAAGTTTCATTAACAGGAGAGTGATATATTTTTGTTGACTGGCCATTTACTGGCATAGTGCATGTGTGTTGTACATGTATGATATTAGTAATTATTTTGAGTTCAACATTGTAAAGTTTCAAAATTTTGACATTTCAGGATTTTGCATTCAGTGTTATAGCTTTTAGTATACTACTATTCAATATGTTGTCATGTACTTGTACAAATCAATGGGCCTTTGATGTATTTGAAGATTATATTTTGCATGATGATGACAGGAAGTGGAATTTTGACACAAGATGACAAATAAAATGACAGTGCTCTGCCATTAACATCTATTTCTACTAATCTTGAAGATATAACTTTTTACTTGGCTTTTTTCTTCTTTGCTCAGTACTTGATGGACGAGCTTGGCTATGCCATGGCCAAATTATGTTATGTAGACCTTCATGTCTGTATACTGACCCTATTCCCAGTAGAAGCATTTCTGTTTCTCTTCTTCAAATCCTGTTCTTTTTACATATTGGTCATTCTTTTATCTGCAATACTTCAGTTTATACGTGTGCATATGTTTAGTGTTTCCACAAATATAATTCAAGAAGTCCTGTGAGTGAGATATAAGCAATAGGATGTGTTTAAATTTTTTCAAGTCCTCCTCCTGCAATCACGTAAATGCATCAACATCCAAGTGGGCTGTGGCCTTATCCAGCAGTAGCATGAACAGCCTTATAAAGAGGGCTCTCCAGCAGAGTAAAACTGTATGCAGACAAGATCAGCAGGACCAGGAAGGCACTCATGAATATAAACTGAATCAGTGGGTATTCCACGATCTGATACATCCTCTCAGTCTCTCTAAGCTATGCCAATCTACCCATATAACTTAGTTTACTGCAGCAGTGATTAGATGAAGAACATAGACATAGTAGAATTGTGTAAGTAAGTTTACCATTAGTGTAGATGCTTGAATGATCACTTCTGCAGTAGCGTCTCCATCCCTCCACCCCCCATTGTTTTGTATGTTTTTATGACAGGATGTGGGTATTTATTATTATTATTATTATTATTATTATTATTATTATTATTTTTCTAGCATTGTCCTTCTCAATGATTTAGCCTCCATCTATCTGTTGCCGTGAATGTTCTGAAGAGTTTGGCACCCAAATCTAACTTTTAGTTAGTTCACCTTGAGCTGATAAATGGTTTGGGTGCTTGGAAGGTACTCTGAAGCTTAGAAAGCTGGCTATCTGCTATGTCCTTGGCAGTACATAATCCATATAGCCTAGGCTACTCCAGCAGTGATCATTCGACCATCTACTGTTATGGTAAGTTTACTTACATAATCGCATGGTACATTAAATGAAAAGATCTGGTCTAGAATGCAAGATTCCATGAAATCACATTTCTCCAGTACTTAGTCCAAATTTTGGAATTTTGGCACATTTTCCAAGAAAAATTTAAAAATTGTGCCCTTGGTTAGTGTAGGTTACCATTAACTTGATTTCTTAGATAAAAAGTCATTCATATTGAGTTTTGAAAATATAATGGTATATAAAACTCGAGTACAAGTAATTTTTGCATTCTACCATTAGTTTACCTCTTTAATGCATCAGTTTTACACATATAACATTCCATGTTTTAAGGTGCTACTGCTAGATAAAATTATACTATACTGACTTTTCACTAAATTATTTGTACCCAAAAATCATTATGCATTGGTATTTTGCTATACAATTACTTTTGTACATTTTACAATTTGCCTAACCTTTATGCCCATTTCCTTCTGTAATTTTATTCAGAAAATGTTATTCAGAAAACCCTAAGTCTGTCACTTACTATAGCATAAGTTTTCCATTTTGCAAGCTGCACCACAACCTGTTAGTTTTAATTCTGATTATCTCCTGCCACATTCGCTGCATTTCTTCCTTGAGGATGACCTTGTTCACATGCATTGGCCTTATTCCTAGTATTTTAGTTGTTATTCTACTATAAAATATTGATGCTCATGTGTAAGAAATGCTTGGAGACAGATCTGTTAGTGAAACCACATTTGCTGAAGCTTGATTATTATAGAGGGCATATCCATATCTATGAAAATATGTATGGCTTTTCAAGTGAGCATGCACGATAGATGTCACAATGTTATTAAATGGAAACATTATGATTTCATGACAGAAGCTACTACTGGGAAACAATAATTTGCCAGTACTCCAGTGCTTCCCATCTCCATAAGTTAAGGACTCTCTTTGTCCTCAAACCTGAGTCGCCTACATGAGGAGCAGTTCATGCCTCACTGCCGACAATTCTGATGGATGTATTGGTTCATAGGTTCATAGGTTCGTACTAGGCTATCTGCCCTAGGGCATTTATAAGCCTAGCCAGAGTGTGTTTGGCTTTCCCCACCCATTTAAAATAAATTTTACTATGCCCTTTTTCGAGGTTAGTATACTGTGCCTCTGTCTAACAGTGACACAGAAGTGATACCCGGGGTAAACCTACGATCTCCCATCCACTCATCAAGATTCCTCTTGAAGAGAGTCAATGAGGGACTCTGCCTAACCTGGACTGGGATTTTATTCCAGAGTGAAGGGAGCCTTTGGGTTATGAATATGTCCCTCCAGCATGTCCTATTTATTTAAGTGCTGCGGTTCAGGTCTCTCGAGCGCGTAGCTTGATGGGATTTGGATTTTCTGAGGTACAGCATGTCCATTAATTCCAGGTTGGACATGGCTTTATATGTCAGGCACAGATCGCCTCTGAGCAGGCAGTATGCCACTGAGTAGAGCTGGAGTTTCTTTAACCGGGCAGCATATGGCATCTGTTTGAGCCCTTTGATCCTCTTGGTGAGGTGCTTTTGGGGTCTTTCCAGTTGCTGCAGGTGTCTGGTAAGGTACATCCCAAAAGGGGCATTGTACTCAATTATGGGCCTGATAAGGGATGAGTAAAGAGGCACGATGACCTCCCCTGATCTAGATGTGAATCTCTTCATGATTAGGTGGGCTATATAAAATGTCTTTCTAACCACATTGCATGGTGTCTCAGTGGTAGAGTTCTCACCTGCCACATGTGAGGCCTAGGTTCAATTATCAGCCAATCCAGCATGGTATTTTATGTATGCCAGTTGGTGTGGAGGCTTATGGCTGTGAGCTGTAGTTTCTGTGACACAGGGAATGAATCCCTCAGCCTTCATTTGCCAGTTGTGTGACCATGAGCAAGTCACTAAACTGTATAGTGCTTGGGATCGATTGGGAATTTCAACTAGGCTCCTCAGTAATCCAGTGGACTACAACCTCTTAGCCTAAAAGCAACAAATAATTTCACTATAAACAATGATAGATGCATTCTTTTCAAAACTACAAAATGAGAAGGAGGCCAATGCTATAAGTGTTTAAAAACATCTGTGTTAAACAGGATTGCTTGACTGGTGAGACACATTGGCTTATGCCATGGATATGTAATACATTTTACATGTCCTTGTACAACATTTTACATTTTAACATTCTGCAGCATTCTATACAAAGGGGTGCTTGGGTATAAAAAGTGTATGAGCTGCTTGTGTAGGGAATATCAGAGTTTTGTTTTCATTTGCAGAGAGATTTTACCTGTAATTGCACATAAAGCAACGACAACTTATTTAAAATATGATAGTGAGGGGTGTTCATCTGCAAATGCAAACAGCATTTTTTCCATGTGGACAATTAACCAAGACAGGAAAAATAAATCATATGCTTTCCAATAGGGCAGCACAGCACCTTAGAAATGTAACATCAGTTATAGTATGAACTTACAGCATATTTTTGGAATACGGACCCCAGGACCATGCAGCCTCAGTAAAGGACAGCTGTAATGATTAGGGAACATGAAAACTCTACAAAGAGAATAAGGTTAAGTGCTGACATTGTGAAATGGTTACAGTGGAAACCACTTTCATTGATGTGTGACTATACCCTTTTCTCACCACTACGTAGGTGTGGAATTAGTATATATAATGTGAATGGTGCAGGAGACCATGGCTCTCTTGCAAAAAACACCTTGAGTTTAGTTTGTTGAAAGTGGATTTCAACATATCCACTTCATATTATTGGCACTTGGAAAAACTGTATTGAGAGAAAAAGTACATCTTTGTATGAAAACATCTTCTGCTTGTTAATTTTGCATTTGTTGCTGTAGTTCAGGGGTAATTTTCATGCCCATACCCAGTGCCATTCTATGCAAAGAAGAGGGGCCCACACAAATAAGGTGCTAAGGTATTACTGGAAATAATATTTCAAAGGCAGCAGCATTTGATGACTACACCACTGCAATGCTGTCATAACCTCTGCAATTGTCATACTTGGACAGAGAACACAAAAGTGATTGTATTACGCTGAATACTCTGACATCCTTTGATCATGATCACCATTATCAACAACCTTCTTTTTCCCATTTTCTCATGGGGTTGGGGTGCATGTCAACTGTCACCATCTTTCTCAATTCAGTGCCACTCTTCTACTTTCTTTGAAGGTCATATCTGACTGTTGCAGGTCTTCTCTCACCCAGTCCACCCATCTCTTTGCTGGATGCTCTTGCTTCTTCTTTTCATATTCCTGTCTGTCCAAAAATCTTATTGACCAGAATGTCTTCTGCTTTCCTACTCATGCCCAGACCACAGTGATCTCTTCTCTTTGACATTCTCTGCAATTGGAGCTACTTGGGCTTTTGCTCTGATATCCTCACTTCTTCATCTGTCCCACAGTGTCCATCCTAATACCCAGCATACCTCTCAACCTCTTAGTGCAAGAAATCTGAACAAAGCCTAAAATAATGGGGGGACAAAGACCCAAAAACAGGGACAGATTTTAAATCTAACTCTTATAAACTTAAAAAGTTGATAGAATAACAAGATTTGTCTTAGCATGAATTTTCTGAAGGATAAGAAATCTGAAATTTAAATGTATGTCATTATTTAATGACTTCAGTGCTCAGTGATTTTCCAGAAAACCACAAATTTTATGAGGACCAGACCAAAAATATGAGGCAAAAGCCTGGACATTCTGTGAAAATCTGTACTGTTGAGAAGTATGCCACCCATCTCAAGCACTTCATTTCCATCACCTCTAGCTTCCTCATCTGCTTTGCCTTTACTGCCCAAGTTTCTGTGCCATACAGTAGTGCTGGTTGCACCACTATTTTGTACACCTTACTTTTCAGCTTGTATGGCATTCTTCTGTCATATACCATACCTGACACTCTGTTCCAGTTGGCTGCAGTTGCTCTGATTCTAGCTTTAGCCTCCTCATTCAGATTTCTCCTAAACCACCCCTTGCAGGTACTTGAAGATGTTAACTTGTTACATAATTTCCCTTCTATTTTAATTCTCAGCTTGTTCCTATTTCCTCCATTTCATGCTATTACAACTGTCTTATCTATACTGAGTTCCATACCATGTGGCTTCCATTTTGAAGTCCATTCCCCTATAATTTGCATTCCATTCCCTTGTCATTCGCTGAAGTTCTTCTTCAGAGTTTGCTAATGTAGTCCATCACAGTACGAACAGCAGTGGGCTCAGAGCTGGCCCCTGATTCACACTCACTCCCTCTAGGATCCATTCTTTGATTCCAAATACTGTTTGTACTTATGTCAGTGGGTTCTTGCACATAGCCTGCACTAATTCCACCAATGTTTCTGGGACTTCGGACCATCCCAGGACTGACTACATCAGCTTTCTTTGGACTATTTGATATGAAACCATGACCCAGAATAATAGCTAATAACATTTGACCATGTCCTCATTATTTGAAGACACTGGCATAAGGAAAAGATGTACCCAGAAAAGGATGAAACTGGCAAGTACTAATGGGCTATTCATGGTTATTTGGGGAGCAGCACAGATCAGCATAAGATGGTTACTCTAACAGAGATTCTAAGATTTATGGTGACTTGACTGTGATTTATAAAGATATGCCACCGACATTCTTACACTATGCAATTCACAGCAACACATTTATGTCAGTAGAATGAAATGCAGGTAACCAATTTTCCATGCTTTACCAACCCTTCCCCCGATTCAGACACAGCAAGTGTCTCAGAGTAATAAATGCTGCTGCAACTGCTCCAGTTTGGTATAGAGCCTGGTAGTGTGGCTGCGGCAGATCAGTAACCCCCTCTCTGTCTCCCTGTCCCATATTGTATGTTGATTTACTAATGACAAATGCTATAGGGTTAGGACCAGATATGCTTTTGCCTTCTTCCTTGTATCTGATCCCTACAGTGTCATTGTGCTGTTCACTATAGTTACTTCTATACTGCTGATGTTAAATAAGGTGCATAGCACACTGCTGATGTTATATAAGGTACATAGCACACTGCTGATGTCATATAAGGTGCATGGCACACTGCTGATGTTATATAAGGTGCATAGTACACTGCTGATGTTATATAAGATACATAGTACACTGCTGATGTTATATAAGGTACCTAGCACACTGCTGATGTCATATAAGATACATATCACACTGCTGATGTTGTATAAGGTACATAGCACACTGCTGATGTCATATAAGGTGCATAGCACACTGCTGATGTTATATAAGGTACATAGCACAGTGCTGATGTTATATAAGGTGCATAGCACACTGCTGATGTTATATAAGGTACATAACACACTGCTGATGTTATATAAGGTGCATAGCACACTAAGTATCTAGAGGTCAGCACATAATATACACAATGAAGCATGCCTGTGAACTGCAGCTATATTACTGAAGTATGCTATGTGTATGTCAATACTGCAATACTGTGTACTACTCCCTGGTCTGCACGTCAGGATGTTTCTTAAATTTGACCACCTGTCCTCATTAGACCGCACTACCTAATCTTTGATGACAAATGTCATATGGTCAAGACCATATGATCGAACTGCCAGAATGTTGATGCTTTTTTATGGAGATCATGGTAGCATGGTACTGTGGAGATTGGGGCATTTACCCTTTTCCCCTGTATTGCAGTCTCAAAGTTGGTATATATAATAATAATATGCAGGGAGTCGGGGACTGTGAGGTTGCAGCCCCCCCTTATGGGAAGTGGAAATGGAGATTTTTGTTGTTTACTGTTGCTCTAGCAATTTGATTATATGGTGTTATCCATGTGATGTTCAATGTAATGGTGTTTTGATGTTATCACATAGATCCCTTTATAGGCTATTAGTAAAAAAATGCCAAAAAATAAAACTTGTAAAATGAAAACTATCAAATGAAAAGTATAACATGCAGAAAACATTATATTTAACATAATGTAAGTGCTTTTTTGGATAAAACCACTTCATCAGACCATATTACAAACAAAAACACTCTATTAGTAGTAAAAACTAAGACACAATTCACCAATGAGTGTAACTAAAACATATCACTTGCTCACTTCCCATTAATAACCAGCTGTGGTCTCCTTTTCTTCAATTTAGGTCTTAAAGAGACCCTGTCATTAAGTCCATCTTCCTTGTCTGCTTGTAAGTTAATTATCCAAGAAAACTCGTTGTCTTCAGTTCTATTTACAATGCCACCCATTCTACCAGCATCTCTTATTTGTTCAATGACTTGAAACTTAAATGTGTGTTTGTTAGATGTCTGTACAACATGTTGAGCTAGAGAACTGGTGGTGTTCAGTTGTTTTATATGCCTAGCATGCTCTCGCATTCTTTTCAGTAGTGTGCAATTCGTTTTTCCTATACAAAATTTCTGGCACATGGAGCACTGTGTTAAATAAAGTAAGTGTCTAGATCTACATGTAGCTTTCACCATAAATTCATACCTCCTATCTGTCCCAGGATGAATAAAGACATTGTTCATATTTATCAAGCCACAGAAACTACAGCTTATACGTGTCAGGGTACCTTTATAGGCTATGATGATGTTTTGAAAAGGTTTTGCCATGTTGCAAGCACTCTTCTAAATAATTCTTACTTTAGATAAATGATTCATTCATCACTTGCAGATAAATTCAGATAAGGATAGGACACATACACATCTGCTGTTTGCATCCAAAGAACCTTCATCAATATACAGTTTCACTTGTTTTTTCTTGAGCCAATGTGTAACTCGTTTAAAGAGAACCCTTTTCTTATGAAACTTGTTTTGTAAGGCATATGCTGGAGATGTTCTGTATTGTCTACTTATATACTAAACTTAATGTTTGAATAACATTTGTCTCAGTGATTTTACATGGTGTTTTCTTTATTGTTTACTTTGCAAAACATATTAAAATGTTTGGCTACATATAAACATATTAGATGTATGCACTGGTTAAGTTTACTTTACAACAGCTCTAGCTTTATCTAATAAGTAACTACTATCACTGCATTAACTGTAATTTTCTGAACCATGCCAGCAGAATGCCACCCCAAACTTAATTTTAATGAAAGTACTGGATGATTTTCACACAAGTCTCTATGATCACATGGCCAGTCATTTGGCTGCATGTTATGTGTTCTAGATTAATGGGCTCATGACAATTAACTCTTCAAAAGCATTGCCAGCATGTATTTTTTTCTTTATATGGTTTAGGATCAAACAGGCACTGAAAGCTTTTTGGCTTTCTGTCCCACTAAACTAAAGGTTAGTTCCAGAAATACTTCAGCAGTTCCCTTTTTATCTGTTTTGAGTCGAACTCAGACATTATCAGAAAGTATTGTGTCTACCTGCAGTGTAGGACACCAAAGAGATATTCAGAAGTAAGGTCCCATCAAATAGGGTTTACGAGATGGGTTTGTGCCTAATTTTCAACAATAATTCTTTCAAAATACAAGTAAGGAAAAGGGATAGAACTCTGATATCGTCTTACTGCTCCCTGCAGCTGAAGGAGTTCCTGTTTAGACACAGTATTCATGTGGACATTTAGCAAATGGTTTTCTGTTATTCAGTATTTTAAAGTATGCAGTTGTCATTGTCTGGTGGTTAATAGAGAGGAGTAAGGTTATGAACTGTTTAAGAGCTGCTTCTTGTAGTCCAGAGTTTGATTCCATCAGACTCTGTTTGCCTATTGTGTGACTCTAAGCAAGTCAGTTAACTAAACAGAACTCCAGTGAGAGCCTGGAAAAACATCCATGAGGATTGGTTAACAAATAAATAATTACATTTCCCTGTGCCAAAACAATGTACAAAACAAATTACAATTAAACAGTATCATTTTGTAGGAGCATAGATTAGGTGATTGAACCACTACAATCCAGCGGTCTTCCATTTAGTAATGAGCATAAAGTCCTCCAGCTCATAAGGAAAATGGCTTACTTATGAGCATCACTTCCTGGAGTGAAACATTTCTAATGAGTGCAACTGTAGCGTATGAAGGACATGGTACAGCTGTAACAATTATAGACCCATTCACACTAAACATGAAACTATATCATGTAGCCACTATATCACTGCATCAGTAAAGAGTCTATTTATTTATTTTATTTATTTACATTTGTTAACTGGGAAAATCCGACTGGACACAGATCCATTTTCAGCAGAGGCCCGGGGAGAAAAGCTTCACAGTGTGTTTATGACATGCATTTCAAATACAATAATAAAGGTGATCACATACAGTATGTGAGAAGTTAGTAAAAAAAGTAGACAATAATTAAAAATAATTAGATTATAAAAACAATTTGATGTTAGCACAGTATTAATAGGCTACATTACTAGCACAGGCATAGTAAACTAGGATGATTAACATTGCATACAGCTTATAGAGGTAAGTTGAGTAATCCATGTATGGAAGAGGGAAAAGAGCTAGAGGGGATGAGGATGATGGACTAGTCGGGGTTTGAGCAAGGGCAGAGCCAGTGATTATTTAGGTGTGATTTGAGGGCAGATTTGAAATGACTGAAAGAGGGTAGGGTAGTTATGGCAAGGGGGGGAGGTTGTTCCAAAGTTTGGATATGGTGCAGGAAAATAGAGAAGATTCCTGTTGCTGGATCTTAAAGGTCTGAAGGAGTGGTAAGGTTGGAGAAGTGTTTGAAGTGATGGGATATTGAGGGGTTGGTTTACAAGTTTGTGAACAAAGGAGAGTTGGCTCAAGTGTAGGAGTTGTTGGAGTCTGAGCCAGCCTAGCTCTCTAAGGGAGTCACAGTGGTGGCTGCAGTAGGATGCTCCAGTGGCAAACTTTGCGGTTTTGTTGTAGCATGCCTCAAGTTTGCTTAGGTCTGACTGCTTTAGGTTTGTTAGTATGGGAGATGCATAGAGCAAGGTGGAGATTACTTCAGGGTTGGCTACAGAGATTTTAGCTGATTTAGTGAGGAATTGGGTGTTTCTATATAATGCACCAAGTTTATTGTGAACTTTTTTATTGTAAGGGATATGTGAGTGTCAAACCCGAGACTGTTGTCAATCTCCACACCAGGTAGTTTGGTGGGGGTTGTTGGAGAGATTGTGGTGTGGTCTTTGGCAAGAATATTGAAGTTGGCGGAGCTTGGGGTTTATTTGGTGGGTTGAAAGATAAGGAGTTTGGTCTTATTAGTATTAAGTAGGAGCTGGGCATTGGTTAGCCAGTTTTCGACGGATGAGAATGACTCCTGTGTGATTTGTTGGAGTTCTGTTAAAGTGGGGGCAAAGCATATGAGGGTGGAGTCATCTGTGTACTGTATGAGAGAAGCCTGTTTGGTGGCAGTATGTAGGTTGTTGCTGAAGAGGGAGAGTAGTCGGGGGCCAAGGATGGATCCTTGTGGGACTCCGAGAGTAACTGGGAGGTGAAGGGATAAGTTATTCTCCCAGACAACTGATTACTGGCAGCCATGTAGATAGCTGT
Source organism: Protopterus annectens (assembly GCF_019279795.1). Lineage (NCBI taxonomy): Eukaryota > Metazoa > Chordata > Ceratodontiformes > Protopteridae > Protopterus > Protopterus annectens. Next base: position 121,554,050 of record NC_056725.1, on the reverse strand, counting down.
AGAACCAGTTGTGGCTGGCTTAGAGAAAGAGAGGTTGGAGAGTGCAGAGAGTAGAAGTTTGTGAGATACAATGTCAAATGCCTTAGAAAGATCCAGGAATACAGCAGAGGAGAAGAAGAGGCCATTGCTTTTGTGTTGTAGGATAGCGGTGAAGGAGAGCAAAGCAGTAGTAGTGCTGTGATGTGGTCTGAAGCCATGTTGGGTGTTTGAGAGGAGATTATTGGATAGGAGCTAGTTAGAGATCTGACAGTTGATACATTTTTCAAGTAGCTTGAAGAGGGGGGAAAGGATGGTGATGGGAGAGTAGTTGGAGAGGTCGGTGGAGGGACCACCTTTGTGGAGGGGGGGGATGATGTGGGATATTTTCTATAGTGAGGGAACATATGACTTACTTATGGAATGATTGATTAATATGGAAATGGAATAAGCTAGGGCATCCGCAGCTATTTTTAGGTATTCGGCAGGGAGGTTGTCAGCCGCTAGTTTGGTGGGTTTAAGTTTTGTTAGAAGTTTTTTTATGTAGGAGATAGGTACTAAGGAGAAGTGGAAGGAAGGGGGGGCAAATTGGGATTAGGAGTGGGTTGAACAGATGTATGGAAATGTTGTTTGGTTAGGGTTAGAATGATTTCAGTAAAGTTTTTGTTGAAGGGGTCAGCTATAATGCAAGAAGAGGGAGGGATGGATGGTGGGGGGTGCCTACTTTTCCTGGGTGGAGGATAGAGTTAATTGCGGACCATAATTGCTTGGGGTTGTGGTGGGTAGCATTTAGAGAAGACTGATAGTAGAGGGATTTATCTATTTTTATTTGTATTTTGACCTTGTTACGCAGTTCAAGGAAGGATTGCCTATCTGAGAGTTCTTTTGTTAGGCGTTAGATTTCCCAGGCTTTATCCCTGGTTTTCATTAGGATCCTGGTGTTGTTTTGTAGCCAGGGGGAGCACTTAGTTCTGACTTTGGTGTTTCTGAAGGGGGCATGGGTGTTCAGGATGTTGAGGAAGGTACTGTTAAAGAAGTGGATGGCTTCATATAGGTTGAGGTATTTTAGTGATGACCAGTTCATTTTCTGGAGGGAGGAGATAATGGAGTGGGGGTTGAAAGTTGAAGTGTTAGCTTAGTACTAGCCCTTACAAGCATTTGGACAAAGGACAATGCACTATTTCCCTAGCAGACAGTACCCCAGTCATAGAGAACAGTGTACTATCTATTTCTATGGCAACCTGCCTATGTTACCTTCACTAAATGATGTATGTCAAGCAAAAGGATCAGACAGTGATATTTTGAGGAAACAGCATTAGTATTACCTGATCTAGTGACCTAACCCTCATCTGTAAAATAAATAGTCCATTAAAGCATGGGTCATGGACTACAACTGTCATGGAAGCAGCAGTGTAAAGCTGGTATAACTTATCACTAGTGACATTTGCCTACAAGGCATATCCCGCACAGACAAAGGCACATGGAATGAATGTCTGCAACAGAATAGAGCAACATGTGTCAGAGTTACAAGTCAAAGGATTCGTTCTCATGCACAAATAGCTGCCACATCAGTAAGCCTGGTAACTTAAAACATGTTTCCTACAATAGCAAATCTTACCATTAGCAGCATCAGTAGCAGGGGATATAAGTGCCAACTTCCCATGGGGTTGTTAGTGACTACTGTTAGTGTTATGGAGACCTAGTATTGCTATTCAACATACCTTCAAGGCTAACAATGTTCATTGTTACTAGACTGTCTTCAACCATTATGGTAATGCCATAAAAGAATACAATAGTTTGAATAACTACATTTTGGGTTGGAACTCTGCTTCATGTTTTATTCTCCAGCTGTAAAAGCTTAAGTGCTGAATAAACCACGTCATGCAAGACACTAGAAAGAAAATTCTGAACCCCTAACTAAAGTACTGCCTACTAACGGCTATAGGTAGTCTGTGCAGATGAAGGTACTGCACTGCAAACTCTTCTGACTAGGATTAGTGGGTTTTTGCTCCAAGTTCCCAAGTATATAAGCATCACTGTGTTTTTGTAGAAAGAACTAAATGCCAACACTCAAGCAGAATGCTGATATCTATATTTTTTATCATTCTCCCCTATTAATGCCTTCATTAAATTGTAGCTCTGAAGGAAGTTTTCAATGAGCTGTATTAAAATGTCAGGATTGCAGTTAACCTGTAATTCATTGACATTAAAATAACAGACAGAGCCTTCTCCTTCCCACGTCCCTGGTGATACCTCTTTGGAAATCAGTCCATTCAGAAGACCTCAGAATAATCACTGTGTTGTCAGAATTTAAGATCAGCCATCAACATTTAAAACAGGCATAAATGTTGTGTTTGTGTGTGTGGAGGGGGATAATCTTCCCACTCAGGTGTCTGTTGCAGCTCTCTTTCTCTGCCTCTGACCTTGCTTGTTGCTTACTCTTATTTTGTACTTAAAGTAACCTATTCTTCTCTAGTTCCCACTCCATTTTTCTTTATCATTCTTTCCCTTTCCGTCTCCTTTTTTCTTCTTTTTACCATGTTCTACGCACTCTTCCATTTCCACATTTCATCATCTCTACTGCCCTTTAAAACAAATGTCTCAGTTTTTTGCTAGTAGATGGCACTGGCAGCTGGTGACTTCAAAGCAAGGGAGGGGGGCTGCAGTAAGCAGCTGCATGCATGGATCTATGACCATTACCTGTGATCAAGCAACAGCTGTGGTCAGTCACTTTCATCCACAGACTGCCTAAGTGTCCACTTATTCTAGAGACTTTATTGACTATATAAACCTCAAATGTCTGATTGCAGCCAACCAGGCTGGCCCTAGATGAAATGGAGCTCTAAACCAAGGACATCACGGCATTCACCAGTTGCACAGTGCTTTCTTATCTTCCTGCATCTCCAGTGTTCATCTTTATTTCCTGCAATCCTGTTCACAGGTCATTGGCACAGATTACTAACATCTTGCTTTTTTACACTTTGTCTGGCTCTTTATCTTTTTTAAATACTTTCAGCACACCCTAAGTGGCCAAGACTGTACAGTAGTAACTGGGGAGGAAAGAATGGAATAAAGCTGGCAGTCTGAGGGGTTATCTGAAATTATGGGGCTCAAAATGTTCTGAGTAGAATTTTAGAGCTTTTTCATGAGTAAATAAAAACTCAGCCATATTTCTCTCTTTTTTTCAAAGAAGAAATAAGCTGTGGCTAATGTTTAATGTTCAAAGTTAAAAAAACAGTAGTTACCATTAAACTGACAATAGAACTGCTTGATAAGAAATATAAATCATATATGGGAATAATGCCTATCTCCATACCACCCAAAAAGCTAGTCACAACCTGTATACTCCTCTGGTGTTAGATTTGGATGCCACAGGCATGTATTTTAAATTGTTGCTCTCATGCATACACACAGCATGCCTCCTTACCAATTCACCACAATGTCTAAAACACAGCTACCTTCTGCGTACCCCTCTGATGTTAAAAAGGTGTGAAAGTAAAGACAGAAATGGCTACAGCAGTACATTTCAACCTTTTGCTATCAGACATATATACATAGCATGCAGCTCAACCCTACTCCCAAGGTTTGACAATGAGGAAAGTGAAAAAAAAACATCATACCAGACCAATAGAAAATATAGCAACCTTCTGTGTACAATTCTGAGCACAACAAGTTGTGAACTAGGTGGTGCTCATGGCAGAAATCAGGGATAAAGTCCCTACTAAACCTGTGCCAATATCTAATAATATCCTGCAGAGGTGTAGGGGCTGCAAAACCCCAAGAAGCTGTAAGAGTCTAGATAAGGTCTATCACAAGATGAACTGATATCATTTTCAGAAACTCTCATATATAATGACACTGTTTGTGACAAGCCAGGTTTATCACAAGATATACACATACATACAAACACACACACACACACACACACACACACACACACACACACACACAAAATTGCATTGCACCCTCACCTCACTCTCACACTGCACATATACTTCCAGACAAATTGGAGTAATGCCAAATCACCTATGTCTTTGGGGTGTTGGAGAAAAGACAGTGCATATCTTTATTATGCCAGTGATCAGTTGCTTTCACACACATCCTGCCCAAAGGTCTAGGGCTTAGAATAAGCATCTTTATCGGTCTTTCTGAATCTTTTTAAATTTTTGCAAGTTTTTAGCTTTTGGTATTTAGAATCTGCATTTGAGCAGGTTTCTGCTTGTTTGTAAAGAGCTGAACTGAGGTGGGCTACCAGCCACAACTCTGAGCTGAGATAACAGATGACTAGAGGATTCTGAGTTTCCAAAAAAAACAAAAGCCTGTTTTTTTTGCTTATTTGTTCTGTTTACTGCACTTTTTCATTGCCTGGAGCCTACTTTTATACTGTATTTATTTACTGTGTACTAAACTACATTGTTGTACTGCAAATGTCTGCTTTATTGTGCCTGTTAAATAGAATTTTAATACTGTTTTCATTGTTTACATAGCTTTTTATTAGCTTCCTGGTTTGTTAAGTATCTGCTGGTATTTTTACTGTTTTTAAGCTATCTGTTTTGCTTGTTCTGGTTTTCCAACCAAGCAGTGTTTAAATAACTGATGTGTTAACTGTTTAAAGCATTCCTTAGAGCCTCCTTGCTGATGTTCTGCTGTTTTAATTTTTTTTGTGTCTCACTGTTATTTTTTTGCTGTTTTAAACATTCTGTAGAGTTTCCCACAGAAACTAGGGTAGGTAGTAGCTGTAGCATAATCCTGATACAGGCTTGCTGCTCTGCTTCTGGAACTGTTTGTAGTGGTCTGTTTGTTCTGAGCACATTTTCCAAGCCATCTTGGATTGGAGTGGACCTATCTGCACATTAGTGAAAGAACTGTGCTGATTGGGACCTATGTGGTAAAGGGAAGCTGGTCTAGGACTTGGAATGAGCATCCTCATCGGTCCTTTTGAATCTTTTTAAATTTTTTTTCAAGTTTTTAGCTTCTGGTATTTAGGCCCTGCATTTGAGCTGGGACTCCACAAAATTCTCTCACAAATCCATAATATTGGGTGATGTTAATATAGACTGGTAAACCATGCAATCTGTAAATCCCACTATTAACAGAAATCTATAAATGTTTACCCAACTTATAACCACACCAATTACATATGACAAAGCCAGAGCCAGACAATCAACCCTCGATTGGATCATAACATCATGTCCATATAAAATACCATACCATAGAACTCTATCAGACAGCCTAAGTGATCACTTGCCAAATTAAACCATAGGGTACAAAAGCAACAACCCCAAAACACATCATTATAGCCTGGTAAGAAAATGTACTACGTTTCATGAAGACACTTTTATTAATGTACTACAATTCCTTAACTGGGAGTCTCTAAAGTCTCTCCCCATAGAGGATGCTGTCTCCAAGTTTAATAAAATACTCCTAGGTATTCTAAATACACAGCTCCCCCCAGTATAAAAAGAGTCAAAGCCAACCCTGCCCTATGGCTAAAGGTTCCATACCTACTTATCAAACAAAATACAAATTATTTCTCCATCTTCTTGCCACTAAGTAAAGGTATCCCACAAAGATAAAAACAAACATGCAAATCAACTGTTCAAGCAGTAGTGAGACAAGTAATATACCAATTAAATAATTCCAATGTAAATTCTAAAATTAATAGATTTATTATAAATTTTAGGAGCTTTTGTCCACAGATACAGTTTGGACTTCAGCAAAACTAAAACAAGTAAGTGTCTTGTTTCTGTTTTAGCACATACAACAATCAATTAAATCATTTTCTTACTGATGTGTAACACAACTTGGTCTTTACCCAGTTTGTATCATATCAAGTTTTAAGTAACAACATTTTTATAAAACCATACAATAAAAAACAGCTTATTACTTCTATGGTTAAATAATAATATACATTAAAGTTTAGCAGCTCTCATTTTCAATGCAGGGTTAATAGATATGTATTCATTAATATCTGGTTTAGTAGAGATATCAAGTTTCAGCTTCCAAAGCAACTCTGTATTTGAAGCGTGTCTCCAAAGCACCCCCTCTTGGATCAGAAGCTACAATATATAATATATCAAAGTTGGAATACTTAAATGTTTTACACTCTAGGAAGTGTTTATAAAAATCACTTTCCTCATTCTTTTTATTACTATTGTATATGTGCTCTTAGATTCTCCTTTTCAGAGACGCTTGGTCTTGCCAATGTACGTTCAGAACATGCTGAACATTTGGCAAAATATACTATCCCACTAATAACATAACTGCCTGCTCTAAAGTAAACCACACTATTAAGTGCATTCTCTAACATTATTGAATTGCCTCTGTGATGCCACTGCACTGGGCCAGTAATCAAGGAGCCTCAATTCTCACTACTAGCACCAGTGAGGGATGTACACATTGGGAGGATGACAAGTACACACACAGTAAAGTACAATTTCCCTTAAGAGCACAAAGAGATCACAGTCTATCTGGGGCTGGTTTCTCCCTTCTTCTTCAGATCCCCAATAAGACTCCCCACTGGCAAAGCTATAGAGTTGAGTCCTTAGCCATGGTTCCAAGCCAAGTCTTCCCAGCACTCTCTCTCTCTGTCTAAACAGTACTTTGTGTCCCTGCCCAAGTAGCTGGCACACACACACATGCATTGGAGATTTGATTTATACACAAACACACACCTGGGAAAGGCTGGCACAGGTTTACTAACTATGCCCCCTTCTGCCCAGACCATAAAATAGTTATCACTGCCACCAGAACCTCTTATCAGCTACTTTAAGGCCCTTCCCAAAGGGTAACCAATCTTACTGTGTAATGTTACTATTATCCAAATGGTAAGTGTGATCAAGACTTTCAAGGCTATTTAGGAGTGGCCTATACAATGTCACCAAATACATATGCAAGTACTCTTAGAGCTTAAATACCTCTAAATGAACCAGCCACAATTAAAAGGTTTAAATATATTTAATAATAAATAATAAAAGAACAAGACGATAGTAACAGACACAGTCACTTCAGAGTTCAGAATCACAGGAAATATTTTTAAAACAACCTTGCATGACAGTCTCAAACACAGAAAACTAATATTCATTATATTCCTATCTATATCTAAGAGAAATCATTGTATCCTAGTTACTTACTATTAGCAAGACAGAAATGCTGAAGATGGATGTTTCCATGTCCAGACACAAATACAAAATGCACAGTGTCTGAAAGAGTTCTCAAATTAATATCAAAACATTACTGCTAGGTTAGCCAGATGACATCACTATTTGTCACCTGCCTTCAGTTTCCAGGCTAACAGATGCCAACAGAATTTTTAGCATCTCTGTGTGAGAAGTACATATCTCTCAGAAGTTTGCCTAGAACAGGAAGTCATAAAACAGTTAAACAAGTTAAACAAGTTTACATTTTATACCTAGTAATTATTTCTGTTTCAAGACAAGAGAAAGAAGCTCCTAGCGCTAGGCATCCTGTCTCCTTGCTGCCTTGAAACTAACTTTTATAGCATATCGTAAAACACTTTTAACTTATTTTCTTAGAGTTTGCAAGTTAACTCTGTTCTTTTCCAGTAGGGTACATGTGGTTACATTCTTGAAGCTCAGTACAGAACATACAGTTCAACACACACTTCTGCACCAGTAGTTTAGTATACACATAACATATAGTTCTCTTACATTTGGAGGACAGGCATATAATTCATATTAATATTCACAAATGACATATAATTATTTACAAAATTGTAGACTGGCAGTATCACATTTCTATATAAATCATATTAATATTTTCAAGTGACATATACTTATTTGCAAAATTCCTGCTAGCTGGGCTGGCAGCATTTTGGTTTGTCACAGCCACTAATAATATACACATTGACCATACCATCCACATTTTTGGCACCCTTATTGTAACTTTTTATTGTACGTCTGGTGTGTTTATGCTCAAATATTCTTATAAGGTTCTCTCCAGTGGTAAATGTCCCACAATACATTTTGTTAGTTCATTCATTTTGAATATGATCCAGTTATTTCTTGTAATGTTTTTAATTTCAGTTGTTAATGCTCTTTCAAATAAGCCCTGGATAGAATTAATTTCATGTCCTCCTCTGATATGTTTGTCATTCTCCAAAGCTATATCCAACAGTGTTTTTATTTACTAGTTCTTTTCTGTAAAACTTCACTGCTAACCTCTTCTATTAAATGAATCAGGTAACGTCTTTCTAAAAGCATAATTTTTAACTTTTCTGCCTCAGCTTCAAGGGTATCATTATCAGAAGCCATGCTGGACAGTCTCATAAATTACCCCTTTACTCAACTTCTTTGTTGTCCACAGAGGTGATTACTAGAAAGGTGGAGGTAAAAAATGCTAAACATGGGTTTTCTATATATATATTAGATATTAACCCTACTTCCATATTTGTAGCTGTAGTGTCTAAGTAATTAACCTTAATTGTGTTATACTCATATGTAAACTTAAAGAACTCTGTTGCTCCATGTAAATACTATATAAATTGCTTTGCCACTTCCTTGGATATGTCCCATAAAATAAATACATCATTGAGGTACCTCAAATACAATTTTTGCAATAAGTTAAAAAATATTCATTGTTGAATATATATATTTTATAATCAAGCATAACCAGGTTGGCATACACTGGGGCACAAATGGCCCCCATAGCAACCACCGTGTTTTGCTTGCAGCGTTCTCCTTTAAAAAATGCTAAAATTATTTTTCAAAATTGTGTTCATGAAATTAAAGATCAAGTTAATTTCCTTACCAGACAAAAAATGTAAAGGAATTGTACTTCATTAAGTAATTGCATCCCTGTTTCTTGTTGAATACATAACATCAGCAATTAAAAACCCAATATTGGTATGTCAGAAACTGTTTTGATCTTCCCCCAAAAGTCCCAAGAATCCTTCAACATTTGCAATGTATGTTGAAAAACAAGTTTAAGCATTCTACCAATAAACAACACCAATGGAGAAGTTTTGGATCCCTGAGCCATCACTATAGGTCTATAAAGTGGTCCCTTTCTATTTTTATGTATCTTGGGCACGCCAAATATGGTTAGAAATGAAAATGATACAGGTTAGTTGATGCAACCACTTTACATAAAACACTCTTCTAAATACAGATCATTTTTTTATAAGCAATGTTTACTTTGAATATACTTCTGAATCCTGTAACACATCAAACATAATTCCAATTTATACCATGAAGTCAAAAATGACTATACCTCCACCCTTCTCAGATGCCTTTATTCTTACAGATTTATCATCTTTTAATACATTTAAAATGTTTATTCCAATTTGCTTCACACAAATCACATTAGTCCAACAAAACCAGAATAATGAGCAAAACAATAGCAGGGTCAGACATCCATAGACATGCCCATAGCTGTACCCAGTAATTTTGGGAACTGTTATAGGAACTGTTGCAAATGGCATTCCTTTTCAAATTTTACATATTGCTGAATATTTATATTATCATAACTTTATATTCATTTATTCGTCTAATTCTTGTACTGTCTGAATTTTGGGAGATTTTCTCCCGAGGCCTCTGCTGAAAATGGAGAGTCTGCTCAGTTGGGCTAACCAAGTAACTAAGTGCAAATAAATAAAAAAATAAGAAAGTAAATAAATAAACATGGCCACATTATTGAATGTGTATACTTCAGATAACTGACTAAAGTAATGACCATGGTAATGTAATTCAATTTGGTTTCACTAGCCAGTCATATTAGAGTATCCTAACATATGTCCCAAAAAGATATCTACTGCCAATAATATTTGATTGCCTGCCAGAATTAAAAAAAAAATGAATTTTACAATATGAATAGACAGGAATATAAAGCATTGAATGATTTACAAGACAATAATGACATAATAATCAGGCCGGCAGATAAAGGCGGTGCTGTTGTAATTCTTGATAGAGAATATTATGTGATGAATATGAATGACGTGATTAATGATGTGGATACCTATCAGTGTTTAATTATCAACTCATTAAGATAATTAGAGAAGTGCAAAGTCAACCTTATGATCTGCTAATGACAAACATTACAGACAGTGACCTATATAAATATTTCTTGATAGAAGCACCCATGGTCCCTACATTTAGAGGACTACCTAAGATACACAAAGATAGACAGAGCCCACATCTGAGACTGATAGTATTGGGTCAAGGCTGGCTCACTGAAACCATGTCAATTTATGTTGAGAAACAATTTAGACCCATTGTTGAACAGGCTCTATTATAAGAGACTACAGCCGTTTCTAGAAACATTTTCTGAATATATCTTTACAGGCAATGATATCTCTACATGTCATTTGGTAAGTTTGGATGTCCAATCATTATTCAGAGCAATACCCAACAATATAGGGATGGATTACGTTAGATTATTCCTGATTAGTAAAAACATGTCTAGGGATTTGATCACTGGGGTCATGATGTTAATAGAAGTGATTTTGAACAGGAATGTTTTCACATATGGCGATAAATATTTCCTACAAGTTAAAGGCATGGTGATACGCACACCTTGCGCTAATTCTTACACCAACATCTTCATGGCCTATTGGGAATATACACATATGATCAATAACCTATTATTTAAGGAAAATATTAAATACTACAAACGCTTTGTGGACAATATTTTTCTTGTATGGGAAGGTAGTGCTGAAACCCTACAAGAGTTTATACAATATATTAATGGCACCACAAATTTCTTATCATTCATAGCCAATTGTTCCAAAGACAAGGTAGATTTTTTAAATGTCTTGGTAAATAAAGATCTTAATGGTATACATACTGAGATGTACAGGAAAAGTTGCAGGAAAAATACTCTTTTGCACTGCAACAGTATGCATCCACCACACGTATACCACAACATAGTGAAAAGTCAAGGGCTGAGAGCATCTAGATTAACCAGCCAGGATACAACCTTCCATGAGACACTCAACACTCTGAAAGGTGAATTTGTAAAAAGAGGGTATAAAGTCAATGAATGTGAAGACCTATTAAATAATATAGCAGTAGACAGACAAGGGAGAGGTAAACATACAGGTAAATATGAACAAGGGAGGAGAGATATTCCTACACCTACAAAAGGGCCTCACTGAGACAGATGCCTGGTGTCAAAGCCATGGCCTCAAGCTCAATGCCAAAAAGTGCATTGTCATCCCCTTTGGTAAAAACTCTGTCCCCATGAACTACAACATAGGCGGTGGTATACTTAACATCGAAAGTGTGATAAGAGACCTTGTGACACAGGTGGACAGTAGTCTCTCCTTTGATAATCACATTGCCACAGTAGTCAGGAAATCCTTCTATGTGGCACACCTCATCACAAAAGGTTTCTCATCCAGAAAAAAAGAGGTCATTGTTCCCCTCTACTCATCACTCATTAGACCCATTATAGAATACAACGCCACTTTCGGTATGTACCTCACAAGACATCTACAACAACTGGAAAGGCCACAGAAATACCTCACAAAGGTGATTACCGGCCTCAAACAGATGCCCTACTCAGACCGTCTCAAAAAACTCCAGCTTTACTCCGTCGCATATCGCATACTCAGAGGTGATCTCTGCCTAAAATACTAAGCTATGTCAAACCCAGAGCTGTTGGACATGCTCCAGTTAAAGAAATCCCTCTGAGCTACACGCTTTAGGGACCTAAACCTTGTCACCACAATAAACAGAACATGCCGGAGGGATAGATTCCTGTCCCAGAGACTTCCCATACTCTGGAACAAACTACCTATCTATATCAAACAAAGCTCCTCATTAGCACTCTTCAAGAAAAATCCTGATGATTGGATGGGAAATAGGAAATTCTCCCCGGGGATCACTTCTGTGGCTCTGTCTGACAGTGGCACAGGAAAATAATTTTCTTGGGTGGCAAAAGCCAGGGTACCTTTTTGGCTGGGCTTGTATAGGCCCTAGGGCCGATAGCCTAGTACCTACCTATGAACCTACCTATGAACATACGAATAGACTCACAATCCCATACACCAACAATAACAATAAAATTAGAGATATAGTGAGGAAACACTGGAATATACTCAGAGTAGATGACTCCATTTTAGAAATAGTGGGCACTCAACCCCGATATTCATATAAGAATACCAAATCATTGATAAGGATGCTATGTTATGATAAAACCAAGACAAGTAGTATACAATCAGAGAGGAAAGGCACTTTTGCCTGCAGGAACTGCAATCAATGCTCCCATATGGCTAACACCAATACATTCAGACATCCAGATACAGGAAATGTATACACATTTAAACACTATGCAGATTACAAGTCACGTGACCTAATTTACCTGGCTTCATGTCAGAAATGTAATTCATTTTATATTGGGAAAACAAACAGAACACTATGTGAAAGGGTCAGGGAACCCCTATACACCATACACAGGGAGGACAAAAGGAATGCATTAGCCAAACACACCATTAACAATGATTTAACTCATGAATTTGTCTTCCTAGTAATAGAATTCATAACGAAGAACATGAGACTAGGTAATATCAAAAACCACACTGAAAAAGAAGAGAATAAATGGATACTGAAACTACAGGCAGGCAAAGGACATAGGTTAAATGAAAAAGTGTCTCTAAAACCTTTTTTGAAAGATAGACCATATGCACATTGAAATATAGAGGCGTCCATGTCAATATATGATGGATGTTAGTGTCTTTATCATATTATTAGTGTTATGTGTACTTTATATACGCTCGCTTTTTTAGTGACTGCTATGTACATTTTTTATACACATCTTTTATGTATTTATATGAATGCATTTTATTTTTTAATGTTTTAATATTTTTATGATATATTATTGCTGCTATATGCTAGTGTTCATATGAATGTTTACACTCGTTTTCTACATCTGTTTACATTTTTTATACACAGCTACTTCCGACCATATAGTTGCTTTTAGATTCACCAGATACAACACACTTTCACACCTTCTGACAGAATCAACAGACATATACATACATGTGTATATATATATATATATATATATATATATATATATATATATATATATATATATATATATATATATATATAAAACTATGCATACGAGTAGATATACACATGTTTTTATATGCTATTTTTGTTGAAGTTATCTAAATACAGCATTTAAATAATACACATATTATTTATTATATATATTTTATAACAATACATCATGAATAACATCACAATACATTCTTATATACATGAAGCTACATAGAGTCACACTGCATCTGTGCACAGATATGTGGACATTATCACACACGTATATATATATATATATATATATATATATATATATATATATATATATATATTATGTTACTGTTTTTAATACCAGCAGGATGATATTTTAATTTATGTAATTTATGCAATGAGGTGAAGTGTTTTGAAAGTTCATTAATTTGTGATTGGTTCAACAATTAATGATTTTAATACCAGGATGTATTTTAAGAATTAAGCTGTTAAGTCTGAAGAAGCATTCTTAGCAATGCAAAAGCGCTCACTTTTTTCATATCTATGGTTTGTGTTATTCTTCAATAAAGTCTCCTTCGCTTCATATGGTGTTGCCTCTGGATTTTTTCTTTGGATTTTATTTTACATTATCATAAGAGGCACTTTACCCTGAGGACTGAGTTTCTTTTATCTTCATTAAAAAAATGACCTCACCCTACAGCCAACTATGGACTCTCACTATTGTCTTCCAAATGGCTATAATATTACATTTACTCTTTAAAATGTACAAGCTTTCTGCTTTTTGCCATTCCACTAATTAGACCATGGATGATATTGAGCCGAAAGCTACAAACTGAGTGGATGGGTCAGGTGTGTGGCACCTTTCCCATAGAGTGTGAAAACCCATCTGCTTTGAGCATGGACACCACAGGCATTAACATTTTCTGCCCTACCTATGATTATGTATTTATCATTTTAAGTAAAGAAGCACTGTTGCCAATTTTTTACTTAATTAAATGCTGGTTCAAGTATTTCTAAGACTGGCTATGTCTGGGACCTCTTTATAATAATTCTCTCAGGTCAGCATCCTTCATTCCACATCATGCTATCCTCTTCCATCTGTAATCCACAAGGGTCTCTGTAAAATTTGGACCATGTTTTCCAGATCATGCAGCATATACATCATTCAACACCAATGGCCATGTCTCTTGACACCATGCATGCTTCTCAGTATTTGTTAGAACTTAAAAAAGCAAGGGTGATGTTCATGTCATTGTGTTTCAGCTAGAAAAACATTACTCTCAAACTGGAATCCTTATTCCACCAAACAAAGCATACTTTTAACTGTCTCAAAGTTTCTACCCTCTATTCCCCCTCAACTTTCATTGTATAAAGAAAAAAGAAGGAAGTGCTCAATATAATTTCATCTAATACCCTAGTAGAAAATGATGATGTATATCCCTGATTCTTATCCCTGTAACCACTACTGTACATCTATAACTTAAGATTATCCCAAATAATAACTATAATTAAAAATTATCACTGTTCCAAAAGGTTCTCAGTCTCTCCCTTTGACTTCTGGTCTAGCACTATACTTCACTCTCTACACAAAATTTTAGAGAAGCCACTTTATTTAAAACAGTTTAAGTTTATTAGAAAAGTGCAAAAATGCATTCAGAAAAAGACCAGAAGGAACACCATCACCATATTAGGAACCCTAACAGATAACATTTGCATGCACATGAACAAAGGCTACCTGACTGGGTTCATGCTCAGTAAACTGACAAAAGCTTCTCATCTAGTCAATTACTCACTTCTTAAGCCCAAAAGAATCAGGCTGGTCCCAATTCTACCTCATAAATAGGCCCTTTTCTGTCAAACTCTGTTCTCCTCATTTTAAATTTTCAACTCTCCCCAAAGAAAGTTGTTCTTCAGTTATACACAAGTTCCCCTTACTCTTTTTTTCAAAAAACAACTACCAAATGATCTTCCCAGATTACCAGCTATGCCTCATGGTGATGACATGGTTATCTACTAATTCAACTCATCTCCCAAAATTATTAAAAACATAAAAACTGGAACAGGACTTCTTCCAACTAAATAACTGGCTTGAAACAAATGTTTTATACCTAATAGGATGAAGACAGCCTTATGCTAATGCAGTTGCACAGCAGCATGTCGAACTGAACAAGCCTCCTCGTACTTAAAGTTTAAGTCATTAAGGCTCTGCCCCTGCAGAAGCCAGCAAATCAAAGTACAGCCAACACCCCTGCTGAAACTGGCCAATCAAAATGATGCACTCCAATCACTCACTGGAACCTAAGCTCAGGTAGCTGTCATGTAGCTGTCATGTGGAAGTCTCTGCTCTGACCAAAGGCTGGAATGCTATAGACCCAGTCATAGGAAGCCAATGAATTCCTTGTAGTGTAATGAATCAGCAGGAACCCAGACAGAAACAAGCTTTGCAGTCTTCTTTTCGCTGTAATATTTTTGTTTTCTGAGTAGCTTGCACTAAACAGCACTGAACTAAGCACACCTCAGTAGTTCAGTGAATTGAGCAAGTCAACCTCATATTGAAATATGTGAGACTCTGCCCTTGCAGAAGCCAGTCAATCAAAATGCAGCAAACTTCCCTTCTGAAATTGGCCAATGAAATTCACGCACTCCAATCTATCACTGGAATCTAAACTAAGATTTCTGTCACATGGAAGCCTCTGCTCTTACCAAAGACTGGAACACTACAGACCTGATCCTAGGAAGCTGGTAAACCCTTGTAGTGTGATGAATCAACAGGAACCCAGGTGGGAAAAGGCTTTGTAGTCCTTCTCCTCCTTCTCTGTCATCTTCTTGACTTCATCTATAGCTTCCCCCCCACTGGACCTCCATTGGAAATAAGCCTCAACCCAGTTGGATATTCCATGTATCACATGAATGGTTCAAAAATGGATAAATCCTTAAATATATGCATATGTAAATAAATGTATTTACTTGTAAGTTTAATAGTAATTTTAGTATCCAGCATTCATCTTGTCTGAGCTTGTCTGAGTGCCGTCATTTCCTATAATTATTGATTGTAAACAGTTTATGCCCTGCAAGGCATTAAGTTCTTTCTCAAGCTTGTACTCATAAATGGAGTAATTTGGGGAAGCTTTATTTTCCAAACATGCTGCTTCTATGAGTTTGTCAGTTTCTGTGTTTAACCTTTTGCATGCACTTATCTCCACACCTGTACTCATGCTGTGCATGTATATCTTTAAGACTTTTCTCATGGCACGCAGGTATATTTTGGTCTGTTGCTTGACATGCAAAAAACATCATGTGTGAGCCAGCTTCTTGCTTTGGCACCAGTATGTAAATTTGTAGCTCCTGTTGTATTTTCTTTCTTATACTTGTCTCACTGAATTTTGCTACACATACCTGTTAAGCTTCTTGTTTTTTTTCTTTTTATTCAATATGTAAAGTCTTTATGCCTACGAATTCATGCAAGTTGGACTGTCATCACTCTCATATAGACTAAAGAACACTGCTTTAAGGACAATAAAATAGAAACCCATGAATTCCTATGACTTGTTTAAAGATATGTGCTTTATGTGCACATTATTTGTCATATAGTTAATGCACTGTTTATTGCTATTTATTACTTATGAAAGAGTAACAATGTACTTATTTACCGCATATTGCCTTTTATTTGTTACATTAGTATCCCTTAATATACATTGTTGTCACCAGATGTTTATTGACAAGGGATTTTTATTGTGTAGTCATGTCTCACATCTGTCTGTATTACATACATTCTATGATCATGAAACATATTATTCCATTTCACTGAAAGCCAACATATTGCTGAGTATAATGCATTACCAAAAATAAATACACAGACAAAAATAAAAAGCAAACAAGTGGAGTAAGTATCATGTTAATGCATGCAAAGTGATCTCATTCTGCGCTATACAGCTACTTTTAGTCATTGCACTGCGCATTTGACACAGGTGCTATGCAAAGCTGTACAGTCAAGAGTTTTACTTTAATTAGATACAAAAGTAAACTGTCTGAAAGCAGGCAGGACTCAGGATGTAAGTTTATTGTACTGGAAAGAAATGACATATTTGGAGCATTACACAGAACTGAGATCCTGAGAATTCACATCTATGCTATAAACTGCAATTAAATATCTGAATATCCACTATTAAAGAGATCAAGGATACTGTAAAACCTCACTGGATGAAGACTGTCCTCAGGCTAACCCCACAAAATATCTTAAATTCAATCTTAAAATGAGAGGCACTCTAGAATGATTCTATAAAAAGTGAGTGTAGTTCCAAAGTTCATGCTGAACTAATACAGGCAGCACAATTAAATAAACTGAATGCATCTTAGGACATCATTTGGCTGTCTGGGGGTAGACTATTTGAAAGACAGACATTTTACATATGATTTTTTATTTAAAGTCAGAAATCATTAGAATCCGCAGATGCATAGAGTAATGAAGGGCATACAACTGGGCATAGAGTATTGCAGTAAAGAGTATATGGAGGTGTTTAAATTTTGTGCCAGAAATGTCAAGGCATGCCACTTTTTCAGTTAGGTTCATGTCTGTTTTACAGCAAAACACATCCTAGATTATAATTTTAAAATAAGTCTATATGCAAATAACTTTTTTGATTTGATTTTATAATAAACCATGACAACATCAAATAGCCATAACTAACAGAATACCTGGAAAGGTACATTAGGCTCATATAAAGTGTACATCTACATGTATGTATCTATAATTTTCTCTTAAACTCTGCATTATCACAAATATATTTTAAATACTGCCTACACTTTCCTTGTTTTATATTATTATTTCAGTCATTTTCCTTACTTGTATTTATTTCCAACCTTATCTGCATTGAAGATACATATTATTTACAGTATTTGGAATGCACATTTTTTTCTGCTTTGTTTTGCTAGCACAATGAACATACCTTCTGTTTCAGGGCAGAGAACATCAAAAAGAATTAGGGTTATTGTCTGATTTGTGCTTGAATAAACACCACAGTACACTGAGTTGGTATGATGGTTAAGGTGTTGACCTCACAAATACAAAGCTACATCGTTTGATTTTCACCTTTGCAAAAGAAATTGGCTAACCTTAAAATGGCCCACAAGGGCAGCTAGCCTAGTACTTACCTATGGAAGAGAGAATGAAGCAAATAATGCAATACCTAATACTTACCTATGGAAGGGGGAATGAGGCAAATGTTAATGCAACACCATAAAGTAAATGCGTAATACTTATCTATGGAAGGGGGAATGAGGCAAATGTTAATGCAATACCATAAATTAAATGTTCAAGTGTTTCAACAACAACTAAACATGGTGCTGTACTGTGCAACCACAGAAGACATGAAGTTCTCATGGGCTCTTCCAGCCTTTTCTTAAACAATGAGCAGTGTAAACTGCCTGAGGAATAGCTGCAAAGACTAGAGAACTGTGGGTTGTATGCCAGACAGAAGCCATTGAAGCTAACTCTACCTCTCAAGTTTTAAAGGAAAAATAGTTGCAATGTATTTTAGTGCTGCAGGCCTCCCTTCTGTACTACATGGAATTATACTACAGTAATAGGTGGCAACAACCTACTATAGCACACAAAAGAAACTAAAAATGACAAAATCTGGTTTGCAATAAAATGTTATTTCATTGAGTGAAGCAGACCATGTGCTGTTAGTAAACTCAGTTTGTAGAAAAAATTGAAATCAGTAGACCAAAACATTTTACAATGTCACAACAGCTGCAGTCCTCAGCTGTACAGCTCCTTTGCCCTCACATGCACAAGTATATGTGTTTATAATACACCACTAATTCACCCTGTTGTAAGGAGAAATGAACAAGAAATTAAATTCTGTTATATAACAGCATCTTTAAATAAAAAGGTAAGACATTTCTTTTTTAAGTAATTCCACTGTAAAATCAGAATATGGCAACCACATGAGTAATTTATACTTAACCCTCAGTTTGAGAGGACTATGTTTGGATCCCTTGAGCTTCACCTTTGTGATCAAACCATGCTTTTCCTATTACGAGTAAACTAAGATTTGTCCACTTAATGTGTGATATACTAATTAATTATTTTATAACATGCATAATATCTGGATATTTGTGGATTTCTTTCAGCTTCCTTAGAATTAAGTATGAGTGAAGAAACTGCTGTGCATTTTAAAAGAATATCCCATGCATTTTTAGCTTCATGCATACGTCTCATTCTAAAAAGGCCCTACTTCTACAATGTAGTATTCTGGAATTCAGAGACTTGTTAGCCACAATTTATCAGCTAATTTCCATATTTCTGAATCGCAAAAAAATGCTGTGACATGTAGATTATTACTTAAAAATATACTGAAATCTCACTTTATATGCATGCAGCCTATATGTTCAAAGGATGTTACTTTTCAGGAACTTAGACGGGATCTTACGAAAAGATTCCGTGAGAGAGGTTACCCTATGGGACATGTTCTGCAGGCCAGCACTTGGGCAAACAAATCATCAAGGCAGGATTTGCTTACCTATAAATCTAGGGAACAGGGAACAACACAGCCAATCAGGCTAGTTACAACATATGCTAGAAATTCAGAAGTACTTATAAATATTATTAAGAGAAATTGGAATATTTTATTAAGCCACCCAGATTTATCTGACATAATACCTGAAAAATGTTTATTTTCTTTTCGAAAAGAAAATAATTTAGCTTCATGTTTTAGTCATTATAAACATACACACTCTTCTGGTATTATACAATCAACACAAACTACCTTAACTGGTGAACGTCTTATTTGGATATTTCCCTTGTGGGCATTGTGTCAATTGTGACAAAATTATGAAATCTAACCAATTCACAAGTAGGAATTGCTCTAAAGTTTATGATATTCAGTTTTTTGCAAATTGTAGCAGTGAGTGGCTTATATATCTGGCCACATGTAGTTGTGGGTCTTTTTATGTTGGCCAGACATCGAGGCCTTTGAGATTGCATATATCAGAACACATAAGCAATATTAAAACTAGGACAATCAACAGCGCTTTATATAAACACACTCTGAAACATAATACTGCCAAATTTTCTTTTATTATTATAGATGTGATCAAGGGCAACAAATTGAATAAGACTGGTTGGCACTCTATTTTAGATACCAAAGAAAAGAAATGGATCACTAAATTAGGTGCTTTGTTTTCACCTGGATTAAATGAGAATTTTTGAATGGACCAATGAGATGTAAGCACATTTAGTATTTAAACTGCAATATTATGCATTTCATGCTTTTTCACTGAAGCGGGCTGTGCTTTGTTGCCAGCCGAAACCGGTCTGATGAATGCTATAATAATTTCTTTCCAATAAAGAGGTTGGATTTTTATCTACACATTGGATTCCTTTATAGTTGCTGGTTCCGTTTTGTTTTTTTGTTTTTTTAAAAGAATATCCCATGCATTTTTAGCTACATGCATACGTCTCATTCTAAAAAGGCCCTACTTCTACAATGTAGTATTTTGGAATTCAGAGACTTGTTAGCCACAATGAAGAAAGAGCTCATTATCAGCTAATTTGCATATTTCTGAATTGCAAAAAATGCTGTGACATATAAATTATTACTGATCTGCACATCATGGTAGTTGACTGTTGCACCCACATAGTGTAGGGATATCCCCCCTCCTGTCTCTCTCACACACACACACACACACACACACACACACACACACACACACACACACACACGCACACAAAAAACAGTCCACATACCTGACTTGTCTGCCCTTCCTCTTTCCTGTGGCTCCTTCAATCCCCAAACCCTGTACTAGATGAAATACTGTTAAGATACAAGAATGTAGAGCACTCTCTGGTGTCTAATGTCTCTCCACCCCCACCACTAATTCCCAGTGTCATTATAGCATGAGAACTGTATGTCTAATAGCTAACATTTTCCACCAACCTAATCCCTGTAATATTTCAAGTGCCATTATGGCATGAGTGTTGTATGCCTGGTGGCTAGTGTTTCTTTCCCCTCATGCCTGATTCCCCTCCTAATGTTGGAGCTATTAGGGCAGAGATGTATTATCCCTGGTGGCTAGTGCTCCTGCCTCAATCCCCACACTGCTGTAGGTGCCATTATGGCACTTGGGTCCAGAGTAATCCCTGTTGACTAATGCTTGCCCTTACCACCCAATTCCCCATACCACATGACCTTTTGGCCATGTTCACTACCACAGTGTGATGGGTCCAGTTTTGCTGTTCTACACATCCCAGTGATTTCCTGAATTGCTCTGGGTATAGATATCTTCCAGGAGGTAGTTCCAGGAGAGAGAAAGCACATGGTTAATCTGCATGTGCCTCATTAGCATACAACACAGCTGTAGAGCCAGCCCTACAAGGTACTGCAAATCTTTGTGCTAGAGTACCATGCAATTCCATGTTTGGTCCATTCCTGAATTTGAAAAGTTTATCGCAGCATGTGCATCATGGTGTACACCTTGCAGTACCTTTATGAATTGACCACTGAACGTGTTTTTATCATTTAGCATTTAGCATTCTTAGCACTTCACTACTATGTTGTATCAATCAAAGTCCACATGAAACTGCCACAGTGTTGTTTATACTGTGTCAAGTGTCAGCACGTATAAATGTTGAAAACATCTGACAGCAAGTGAAAGAATTTTTGTGTTAATCTGCTATGACACTGCTTAAGCATTTTTATTGACTTATATCGGCACAGTCTCATGTGGTGTGCGGGTGGACTTTTTATATACAAATACTTGTTTTCACTTTTAGTGCACATTCAAATTTAAGTTTATTCATTTATAGCTTCTCCTGTATTGGTGAAGATTTTAAGAAATGAGGCCAGTGAGTCTTTTCTCTATAAGCTTTTACAAAATGTATTCATGGACAAAATCTGCTCTTTCCAATTGCTGATGTTTTTTTGCATTGTTTAGTTGCCTCATGTTGTAATATAATATAGAACAGTATAGCCCAGTCTTTCCATCCACCCCATTTTCTAAACTGTTTGCCCTGGTGAGGTACTTTCAATACAACTTTTTTAAAGAAGCTTGGAGTTTTGATAACCAGTAATTAGTAGACTTTTCTACCACCTGCAGCAGTGGCTAGCTCACCCAATAGGATTCACAGACATTCACAGGCAAGATGAGGGACATCATCTTTATGTTCTGAGCATGCTGTAAGACTCTTTCCAGAGGGCTGTGCATTGTAATTGTAATCCTGGTACTGCTCCTGCAGGAGTTGAAAGGTGGTGTTCTCTCTGGGTTACTCAAGCAGGAGATGCAGCAACTCATAAAAACGATGTCCCCAGATTGCTAGGTTCCTTATTGTTTTCCCAGGAGTGATCCCAAGCACCTGCAAAGTAAACACATTTCCAACATGTGCATGTATGATCTCATACTTTCAGAACCAACTCAAGGTTCATCATGATCATTGGTGAAACTGGGGGCAAGAATGACAAGATTTGTCCTGTGGCTCGGCTCTTGATACTTCTCAAGAGTCCAGTACAACAACTGCAGTCTTTCTGCTACTGTATCCATCGGCTGGTTAGTCTCCTGATCTGCTATACCTTAACTTGTGAACAAGACCTTAAGATACTTATTCCCCATCTTACGATACCTACTCCCATGTCACCTGCAAAGTGCAATCCACTTTTTTCCAGAACTTTGAAATTCTGCATTTTATTCCAGCCACTTCATATTCTATAGCATAACTAAAATAATGCTCCAGACTTCACCTGGGCACTTATATGCTGTTCATGGAAGCTATGAAAAGGAGGTAAGAAAATATATAGAAATTATGAAGTCCTGTGCAAACCTTGAACATATTTAACTTAATGCCATGAATATAAACTAAACCTTTCTTCTGCAAATAAAGGGAATGAATGGAAAACATAAGAGGGCCCAAGATACAGTACTGTTGTAATACCTTCTGAAAGACCTTCTATTCTATAGAGTCTTGTGGCTTCTCCATGAAACATATCCATAGAGTATTGGAGAAGTGAAACCTTTTCCAGCCCTACTGCTCCACTATACCTCTACACTCCAGCAGCAAAAATCTACTTTTAGTGACCAAACCCAAGAACTCAGCGGGAGAAGCACTATTTTCCTGCATCATATCCAGATTATGGAACAATCTCCCCCCTCAATAACCACACTACCTATTTGCAATCACTTCAAGACTGCACTAAACACTCACTTAAAAAGTCTCTGGTTATGCCCATGCACCATTCCCGACTAGTAATCCTCTTTTTACCTCCCCTTCCTCTGCCCTCCCATAGCCACCATACCTCACACCGTCTGATCATTGCATTCCTTCCTCTGCAGGCTCTGGCTCACCCTTTACCCTCCCCTTCCCTCTTCACTCAATCTCTCAGACCTGTTATAATATGCTTAACTACCTCACTTCATCTCAACTCCAAATACATATCCAACTGACTTACACCTAGCTGAATGATTTTGCGCTCGGCCAGGTGTTTGTTTGGCCGAGAACAGAACAGGTTAATTCCAACACAGTGACTAATCTGACATCTATTGAATCACAAGCCACTGATAACGCTATAAATGTTAGCGAAGCTAATGAGTTGATAACAACACCTCTTGTTTTTAATTCTAATAATGCTTCATGTCAAGAAACATCGCTGGTATCGACACTGATTAACAGCAGTAGTGCAGCTTGTTCTCTCAGTGACACTCCCCCTCCGAATCAACAAGCTGCTAAGACTCTTCCCACAGCTAATACATTAGGAGCTAAACCAAAGGATTCAGCTATTGTTAATACGCGTTTTTTACCATTTCCAGTAAAACAACAAATGAGTTGGAGAGGATGCTCCAACAGCAGGGGGCCACGCAAAAGAAAAATGTCGGGAGAAAAGTATGGAGTCACAAGAAAACAAAGGAACTGAATAGTTTAATATATAATTTGTCAGATGTTGCACTTACTGAATCTGATGTTTCACTTTTAAACAAAGGTCTAAATTTTATTCCATCGCAAACTAGTACTTTAAGTGATGTTTTAATAGACCTTAGGTTATTTGGTCAGAATGTAGCACTAAAAATGTTTTTTAAAGATAAAAGTGCTATGCAGACTGAAACCATGACAACATTTTTTAAATGTAAAAGTAGTTTTATGCCTTCTATTCCGCATAACGTTGAATGTTTTATGAAATTATGTGAGAGAGATATTTATGAATTGTTTGCAACAAAGCATAAAAGATGTACATATTTTAACATCACAGTTAATGAACAAAAGTCATTAAATAATTTATAATGAGATGCAGATATCGCACTTAAGCCAGCAGATAAGGGAGGGGGCATAGTAATTTTAAATACAGCAGACTATGAAGCTAATATGACCTCCCTTCTTTCAGATAGTAATACATATCAGATTATTACTAATGATCAAGTTAAAAATATAATCAAAGATATACAAGAAGATTTATATGATTTATTAATGTGTGGTCAAATTAGTTGTGAAATATATGAATATTTTTTAATTGAGTTCCCAACCATCCCTATAATTAAGGGCTTACCCAAGATACATAAAAATATGTCACCAGTACCCATGAGACCTATTGTATTTGGTGAAAGATGGGCTACCTCCACCATCTCGTCATTTGTTGAACATCTATTAAGGCCAGTAGTAAATAATATTCCTAGCATTCTTAAAGATTCATATCAACTTTTAGAATATCTCAAAGACTTTAGATTAGATAAAGACATCTCAGAATATTTATTGGTAACTATGGATGTAAAAAACATATTCACATGTATTCTAAATGAATTAGGACTACAAGCCATAAGAGAGATATTGGTACAGTATTCTAATTATAGCAATAGTAGGCAAATTTTGATAAACCATCTGTTGGAATTGATACTAAATAACAACATCTTTATGTTTAAGAATAAGAACCATTTGCAAAAATGTGGGGTTGCCATGGGCACCCCCTGTGCAAATACTTACGCAAACCTTGTAGTCTATCAATGGGAATTGAATTTCCTGTTTAAACATACTCAATATAAGAATGTCAAACTTTATAGGAGATTTGTGGATGACGTCCTTATTATATGGGAGGGTAATAGCACTGATTTTAAAAAATTCTTTAACCATTTGGAAACTACTACCTCTTTCTTGAAATTTACAGTGGAGGTTTCACAAGATCAGATTCACTTTTTAGATTTATCCTTGAAATTTAATGAAAAAGGAAATATTAGTACTTCCCTTTATAGAAAACCCACTTGGAGAAATACATTATTGAGGTATGAAAGTATGCATCCGAGGCATACATTTCCTGGAATAGTAAAAAGTCAGTTTACTAGAATAACTAGAATTTGTCAAGAAACAGATACACTTCTATCAGAAATAGAAAAGCTAGAAATATTCTTTAAAGAAAGGGGTTATAATAACAAAGTGATTAAAAGTTGTAAACAGCAAGTAATAGGTAATATATTATTAGAAGAAGGAATTGAGAACATTCATTATAAACAAGCTTTTTACACAGTAAAGTCAAAGCGAAAAAAGTTCATAGAAAAAATACCATATATAATGAAATATACGAGTGATGTTAACACACTAAAAAAGATAATTAATAGGAATTGGAATGTCCTCACTATGGACCCATTCACTATAATACTAGTTGGAGATTATCCCAGATTTAGATATAAGAACTGTGAAAACTTAAAGCAAATATTATGTATAGAAAAAGATAATATTCATAATAATGTTAAATATACCCAAGCTGGAACTTACCCTTGTGGCCATTGCCACATGTGTCCATATATTTCCAAGAATCAAACCTTTAAACATCCTGATGGTTTATATATATTTACAACAAATAGTTATTCTAATTGTGACAGTACTAACCTTATATATTTAGCAACTTGTGATGAATGTCAGGCATTTTATGTAGGCCTAACCAAAAGAAGGCTAAGAGACAGGGTTTATAATCACCTATATGATATAAGGAAAGGGAACGAACAAAATGCCTTGGCTAAACATGTACAAGATAATAAAACACATAAATTTAGCTTTAAGGTTTTGCAATTAGTCACTCCAAATCCAAGAGGAAGTGATAAAATTAACCATTTGGCTAATGTGGAACTCAAATGGATATTGACTTTAAGAGCACACATTATACCAGGCATTAACCAATTTATATCAGTGAAACCTGTATTAAATAATAGAAAGTTATAAATATCATGGAGTTTGATTCTCATATTTATATTTGTTTTGTATTTATAAACATTTTCGGATGTTACATGAATTATAAATTATAAATATATTAATTTATAATTTTATGATATATAGATTTTTAAATAGACATTAATAATTAAATTAATAAATTTTGAAGAGATTTTATAAGGATATTTATATAATATATTTTCTTATATATGTAATAATATTTTTTGATACATTATTAAAAGAAAATAAATGACTAAATAGGTTCTACAAAAAAAATGTTATGGTATGTTTTGACGTTTAGAATGGTATTTAAATATGAGAGTATATGAGTTTTATATTTAATGTATATAAGAAATATGTTTTAAATATGCTTTTTAGGTTTCATGGTTTTATAAAGTCAGTGTAATATCTGTTAAAATTTACAAACAACAGTAAGATAATGTATCATAATACCAAAAAACTTTTATAGTTATATATACGGTATGATACTATACTGATATATATATATGTATGTTTTATTTGCTTTAGATTTGCATAGTATCTTGAATGATGTTGTAAATGGCATAGAGCACTTTAAATGTCACAGAGCACTTTAAACAACTAATTATTCATGATGATTGATTGATTGATTAATTGTTTGGTTTGACCGCCAAAAGTCTGTATAAAACAATGCATTCTTTTTAGAAAAACTACATCTGAAGAAGCGTAGTTATCCTACGCGAAAGCACTCATCTTTATTTCTTGTATTATAATAAAAGACATTATTTTGGATTACAACGGAGGTGTATTTCCTTGTGGTGATTCCTTCTGCAATCTGCTTTATCAATCTCTCAGACCTGTTATAATATGCTTAACTATCTCACTTCATCTCAACTCCAAATACACATCCAACTGACTTACACCTAGCTTCCTCTCACTGCCACGTGTACTACTCACTCAGTCTCCCCTCTTAGTCCTCTATCTTCCCCTTCCGTCCCATTAGCCCTTCTAGCTTGTTCCACCTTTGTTTGGAGCTTCTGCTTTATATCTGCTGGAGTTTAGTGCAATATTTGTATATAAGATTTAGGTATATGAGATTAGAACAGTATCTGTTTGAGCTTAGTACTATCTGTATATACATTCTACCTTTATTCCTAGCCCCTAGCTAGATATTGGCATATCTGTTCCATATTGCATGTGTAGCTAATGTTTGCTGCAGTATGTATTATTTGCTATTGTATGTATATTCACTTGTTCTTCATGTACTCTTCTGCTCATTCATTGTTCTGTGGAGCTTTTCTCCACAGGCCTCCACTGAAAAAGGACCTGTGCTCAGTTGGAATTTCCCAGTAAATAAATAAATAAATAAATAAATAAATAAATACATAAATAAATAATAAAATTGCCAAACGTCCAAGACCTCTTTCATATCCATGTGAGGACATAGAGTTGCCAACAGCTGTATGCCAAGGAACAGAATCCTTATTTCTCTTACTGAATCCATAGTTCACATAATGGATGAAGTCTCTTTTCCTATCACTCTGGTATAGGATTACTCATGGAGAGTCAGGAGCTTATTCTCCCTAGAAGCAGAATATATGTTCTTGTCTTGTATAGTGTATATTTAAAATTCAGCACTCCCAGAGTTATTTTTTATATATTTATTTATTTGTTTGTTTTGGGTGAATGAAAGTGCAATAGACAAACCCATTTTAGCTTAGATACAGGGAGAAAAGCTCTAGCAGATGTTTTTAAGATACTCATGACAAAACAAATTTTTTTATAAAAGTACATTACATAAATAGTCCTTAATGGGTCTATATTATATTATCAAGCTTATAATAGTTCAAATCACTAAAGATCAAACTTTAGTGATCAAACCGTTAAAAGTCCGAATTGCTATAAAAATATTTTTAAAAGACAAAAAAAAAACTAAATGCTGTAAGCAGGGGGGCAAGCATCCCTGCACCCCACACTCCCCCACTACTTAAATATACCAACTCCGAGATCGCACTTCAGTGCAATACAGTGCAGAAACAGAAAATTTGCATTTCCTACACTGTAGCGCAATCTCGGAGTTGGTATATTTAAAGAGTGGGGAGTGCAGAGGGGTGCAGGGGGGCTTTCCCCCCTGCTTACACCCTTTTGTTTTTTCTTTTTTCTTTTAAATATATGTTTATACCAATTCAGACTTTTAACAGTTCGATCACTAAAGTTCGATCTTTAGTGATTCGAACTATTAAAAGTTCGATAATATAATATAGACCCATCCTTAACATGTCGTGTTACAAACAGATAATTGTTCTGCAGTGATACTATAGAAAGATAAAACAGGTATTTCTTCTGTGGTGACATTATGCATAATATTAAATTCCAAGTATAAAACTTTTAGTATGCAAACACTTCATGAACAATACATGTGACAGGCAGACATTCGAAATTACTTATAAGACATGGGTAGGGAGGGTTGCACTATAGGTGTCAAGAATAAATAAAAGTGAGGTAAATAATGTGAAACATGAGGAGGTAGAGAGATTATAGCTGTTGTGTCTTTCGGCACAGCGGAACTCCGGTCCGCTAATGATTGGCAGTAGATTTTTACGTGCCGAGTTGCCAGCCCTGACGCACAACCTTCGACGAAGGTATGCCCATTCATGCATGTTTTCACACAGAAGATGCTTTCGCTGAGAATCGAACAGGACAACGTCTTACTGTGAGGCGACAACACTACCGCGGCACCACCACCGAAGCTAGAAAAGGGAGAGATGCATCACAGAGCTGATGAGTCAAGATACAAGATGGGTGAAGAGTATTTAAAGGAAACAGAAAAATGTAAAGTGAGGATTTAGATAAGAAGATAAATGAGGGGGAGTGGTAGAAGGGGGTAGAGCTTTTAAAGGAATAGAGGGTATAGAATTCCTTTTTCCATTAAACAGCACGTAAGCTAGTTTAATAGCTCTTGTTGATTTTTGGTAGTCAACCACATTTCTATTCAAAAGAAAGACAGATGAGTTAAAGAATTCCAATGCCAGACCCATTTTTAAAACTGTTTGCTGTATATCGTACTAAAGGGCATAAATAACTATCAGTTTATCTAAAAAGTCAGTATTTGTCAAACTATAATAAAACACATTAGATAAGATGGGCAATAATGAGTAAAATAATTATGCAAGTAAGTCACTTGATTAAATAGAAAGCCAAAAGCAAGACATCCATAAAGAAAATATTCTTTGATCAGTAACGCTGTTTCAGACATTTTATAGTAGTAATGAAGTGATGCTGAAATACGCTGAATCAAGACAGATACTGGTATATTTGATAAATGATATGTATATTATACTCAAACACACACACACACACACACACACACACACACACAAACACACAAATGTATATATATATATATATATATATATATATATATATATATATATATATTTCTACAGATGTCTGTTTATATGCAGGTATCTGTGTGTGTGTGTGTGTGTGTGTGTGTGTGTGTGTGTGTGTGTATATATATATATATATATATATATATATATATATATATATTTATATCTATATATATATATATATATATATATATATATATATGTATATATATATATATATATATATATATATATATATATATAGATAGATAGATAGATTCACTTCTGATGATCAGAATACTGAAATATTGAATTTCAGTATCTAAAGACCAATAGAACGAAATTCCACAACAAAGAAAACCCAAAATACCGATACACAAAACACCAAACCCTCCTCCTGACATAAAATTACACAAAATAAAAAAAAAAATACAAACAAAAAGAAACACCCAACGGACAAACCAGCTGTAAATCTACAAAAACGCAAGTAAAAGTAACAAAAAGGTGGTGTCAGCTGGTAGCACAGTCTACATAAAAATATACTCCGACTCCAACCAAATGTGAAGAAATGTATTTAATAAAAGCAAACACAATAAACACTCAGTAAGCGCTTTCACCAACACAATATTGGCTTCATCAGACCATTAATACATAACATAAAACATACCCCCCCCTTAAATACTACATCAATCCATCAAATACATTTTAAATAAACCAATCAAATATCCCTCAAGCAATGCATCATACCCCTTCATTAACTCACAACAGATGTCTATTAAATTGCTTGTAAGCTGTAAAAAACAAGCTACCTCAAAAGTCTGTAGAACTTAAAGGGGAACTTATAAACCGTTAGTTATACAGGATACTGTTGTAAGACGTAAACCAAGTGGTTACATACCTCATTTCCTTACACCTCTCCTATCAAGGATTGGTTTAATTGAAACCATAGTATTAAGGCCATAACCCTTACTTGCTTTTAATCTTAAAATCCACCTCAATTCTTCCTCCGAGGTCTTATTCTCAATATTACCCATTCTAATATCCTCCGTCAGAACTCTGTATTTAAAGCTATGTACCCGCTCACTATTTGCAACATACTTTGCTAAAGCATTTGTCATGTTCCCTACCCTCATCTTATATGTATGTTCCCTTATTCGTTCTCTCAGAGTCCGATCAGTTTTTCCAATATAGAATCTCATACAACAGTCACATTTAGCCATATATACTATATGCCTAGTCCCACAATCTGCCTTTGCTCTGATCTTAAACAGTCGACCTGTCTCTGGATGTACAAAATCCACCTACTAATCAATCATCACAAGAAAGTTACACGAACCACAAGGATGGGTTCCATATACAGCCTCATGCTCCTTCACCATCCTGTCAGGATAACATAACATATTCTTCAGTGTCTTACAATTTCTAAAAGTAAACCTTAGGCAGCCCCCCCACTACATGACCTATCTTCTCATCCGTCATCAATACTGACCAGTTCTTCCAAAAGACAATCTGAACTATACGGGTATCATTGGTATAGGGGATGGGTATCCTGACCACATTGTCAACCGTACCCCCACTTCCTCTTCCATTCAAAGTCCTAACCTGATTATGACCACGCAGCAAATAATAGGGTTTAGCCTTCCCTCCCCTCATAAAATCAACATCTGTCAACCTCATTGATCTTATAACTTGCTGCTAGGTTTACAGTCGCCTAGAGACAATGTTCAGACCACTGACAGTCTAGCTCTGATGTGGTCTTTCTTCCTTATGTTCTCTTTCTTCCACACCAGACACACATCAACACACACTCACACACTCATACACTCATACACACAGTCTGCCAGTTTAGAGACACTGATCCATCTACTTCATGTCTTTGGAATATGCATGTGTGTGTGTGTGTGTGTGTGTGTGTGTGTGTGTGTTTATATTAAAATGCATCAGCTAGGTTAGACAGTAATCAGGATATAAATTAACATTTGAGCAAAATCCCATGGTTTGTAGAAATGAGTGATGCCAACATGAAATAGGAGTTGTGCAGCCTTATTAAAGAATTTGATTCTGAAGTACTTTAGAGTTTTATTTACATGCAGTTTATGGTAACAGGCTTTACTTGATTTGTTTTTGGTTACTAATCATGATTTCAAATTTACTTAACTCTTTGCTGAACTCTAGCATCATCATCGTCTCATTTTTTATGACTCATTACCTGTTAGTAAGAAATGTTCACACTCTAAAAAATCTAATATAAATATTTCTTTGTTTCTTCTATGCATAGAACTAAATGAGCAGCTTAAGTTACCGCAGAAGGAAAGGCCATTATGTTTGTTTATCCCTTGTATTCTCTCAAATATTGTTTTTGCAGAAGTGCTATTTTATTTGAGAACAGTGAGTAGTAACGCTTACCATTGAGTCATGGCACTGTGTTTTACAGTCTAAGTGCTGCTAAATCAGCAATAAACAAACTAAAAGCAAAAATCAATCCCAAAAATGATTAGTAATGTTTCTGTAAACCATTTTATCTCTGCCAACTAAAGATGCAAGAATGCCATCTAAACTACACAGAGCGTTACAGCTGGCCATATTCACAATTAACCATCCTGTCAAGATGGTTGAATGATAGAAGCAAACTAGTTAAGGTGGTCGGTATCAGTTCAGAAGGTACAAAAGCATCTAGTAGCGTGTCTTACGGCATAGTACTGGAGCATCCCCTTTACGGCATCTACTTCTCCGGTCTCCAGACTGGAAACCAAGACCTTGGTTAATCATGTTTCCAAATGGCTGCAAAGTGGGTGTTACTGTCAAATCCCCCTCCAATACTCAATCATCACAGAAAAATTAACCCTCACAAACAAGTGGTACACACAAAATAGCCAAAATGATATGCAATAAGTGCAATATTGTCATATATGGTACACAGCAGTCTACCTTAACATACAAGATAGCCAATGCCCGTCTCCAAAATGCCAAAAAAAATTCAGGGATCTTAGGTCTTGGGTCAAAAAATTCCCTCTGTTTTGACCACCATGTAGCAACAGTAGTCAGAAAATACTTTTATTTATCCTGGCTCCATGGCATAGATTGCTGGAACCCAATCTATGACTCACATGACCCAAGATCAACTAATGACAAAGAAGATTGAAGAGTTGGTGAGAGAGTTGGAAAAGAGTGGTTTGGCTGGCTCGTCCACTCCCTGAGGAAGGGGTTTCTGTCTGTAATGAGGACACATCCCAGCTCAATATTGCAATTAAATTATAGCATTAGAGAGGAGCTGGAATTAACTGATGCTGTGTGAGGTGATACATGTGATAGCACTAGCTTCACCCAGCTAGGGCATGCCAAAAAATGCTTTGGTATACAGGCATAGGGTACTTCACATTATAGACTTCTGTTTCCCGCTTCCGCCACCATTGGTGCATTCCAGCTGTGTGATAGTACTAGGGACAACTAATGTAAATTGGTGCAATCAGACAGCTGGGGGAGGGCATACCAATGGGGTGAACAAAAGAAAATGCTTTAATTTAGCACAAGTGATATCTCAACGCATATCAGGCAGATCAAACAAAGGAAACATTCCTTCATATGTGGCTCTGATTATATCACTTGTTGAGAAAAGTGCTCCTTTTGGGCCTAAAGACCCTGAGCTACCAGTAGAGAATGCAAACACTACCCCTGTCCTTGGTATCTTATTAGGAGATTTAGGTTTTGCATTTTTTGCAGTTAGGGTTTCTACACTCCTTGGTCACATATAGCCTAACCAATAGCACCACTAACAGCAGAATTAAGAAATTAACTCTCTGCCAACACACAAATAAAAGCCACTGGAGGTATAAATTTATTAACCAATGCATAGCCCACCTCTGGAACAGATGTCCAGTCTAAACTAATCTATTTTATGTAACACCCATCATGGATGACTGTATAGAAAGCCATAAAACCTTTCTATGGATTAACCCTATTTGCCCTTCTTGAGACAGTGATCATCATGAGAATCTATATTGGTAAGGTGTAAATGGTCATCATTAATCTATCTCTCTCTCTCTCTCTCTCTCTATATATATATATATATATATATATATGTGTGTGTGTGTGTGTGTGTGTGTGTGTGTGTGTGTGTGTGTGTGTGTGTGTGTGTGTGTGTGTGATTTACTATCAAAAAGTTGAAAATAAAAAAAAATCTACTTATTTGATCAAACCGACATTCTGAATTTGGAAATGTCACTTTAACAGAATGTTGAAAATCATCACCATGATGTCCGCATTCAGCCAAATTTGGAATGAAGGGAGGTGGTGTCAGACCCTTAGGCATTTGTGATGAAGCTGCCATATGAACTGTGTGTCTACAAGTGTTTACAGTTTTGCAAAGGGGCAAGCCACCCTGCACCCCTCATAGGGTAAATTTCCCGATCCGCACTACCATTCAATACTGTACATTCAAAAATTTTCAGAATGACATTACGGAAATTGGAAAAGATGCATTCGTCCATTCCAGTTTCACTTTAAGTAAAGTTCCATATTTTGATAGTAAGTCATATATATATATATATATATATATATATATATATATATATATATATATATATACATACATATATGTATATATACTCCTATAATTTCTATGAAGACTTCCCAATCTTCATTTAACACCAGCATCTGAATTAATGGTGCAGTAGGGAAAGGGATCATCTCATGTCACCTAGTGTCTGATGATAATGTGATGGACAATAACCCAGTGAATTAAAATCCTGCTGGGCAAGCCTGATATACCTTAGTATGTGAATGCTGCCTCAGGTTGTGCCTTTCACCCTCCACTTCTCACAAATCTCAGGGTCAGCGTAAGGAAAACATAACAGAAAAAAAAAGAATTCCCAGCACTTTTGCCAAGGCAAGAAGGTATGACCCTTGTATCTGTCACTTTGTGCCCAGATATGGTAATTCATGTTTTTAGCATCCTACATCTTGCCTTAAAAATGGATATGAATATATTCCATCATAATATATTCCTTCTTCCATATCTGTCAAATAAACAAGGACAGAGTGAAGTAAATAGTCAGCTCAGGCAAATTACATCATGCTGCTCTAAGCAGATTCTGTTCTGTTGCATTTAATTTCTTAAATGTTATTAGACAGTTATTGTCAATAAAAAAGTGCATTTTATTTTCTTCAGAGCTGTACAGTACAAAACTACTTGCTATATAGGAGGATTCCTTAGTATCTGTTTTGATGCAGATGGCCTTTATTTGATATTATTTGATACTGTGTGCTTACTTAATCGTTTAATCAACAAACTGATTACGTGAATAAATGCATTGATTCACGAAGAAGGAATATGGCTCTTACAAGTATCCTAAACACACGTTGAATTCCTATTTATAATTATGACCCTCAAAATGTTTATTCATAAATAATAAGCTCTGTTATAATGCCATACAGGAAGGATCTGATATTTCTGTACAGCAGTTTAACTGCATATTAGCTTTAGCAAATAACACAGTATGACAGGTATTAAAAACTTTTATAGCAACTCCATATTTTTAGTCTAAAAAATATACTGCAGCATAGTACATTTTCCTTTGAATATCCTCATCACTTCACTTTTCGCAGATGATAGTTGTCATTATAAATTTATTGTCATTTCATTATCAGATTGGCTGCTATATTTTACACAGGCAAATGAATCTATACAAGCTGCAAACTGCAGTTTATTTGTTCAAAAATTGGAGTGTCACCAAATGAACTTGTCACTCCTAATACTTGGAGACTGAGAGTCTCCTTATGTGAGAACTTAGGTATTTGGCTCTTAATGAAAGAACTGAGAGAGGTGGGGAAATTCAAAGCTTGGACTATACAATAACTAATTACAATTGTTTATGAAATCCAAGCATGAGTTAATATATAAAGTACAGGACTATAATTAAATTGTAGTATATTCATCAGTTAATATAACTTAATAAGTTAGTCATGGATATATTTTTGGTTTCAGAAGAAACTAAATAGAAGTATTCAGCTCAGAAATTGTGAATTTTAAAAAGAAAATACTGCAGCATATTAACAAAACCATATCTTCATAGTGTAACAATATTTGTATCATGTTAGAACACTAAAAATTCATAACATGAGCAAAGATCGCTTGACTTAACTACCATAGCAGCTGAATTAGAAAATTGCAACACCAAGTGAAATTTTAAAAGTAAAGGCAACTCTTTGACAACTGCATACCAATGGCCAAAGTGTCCAATGGCTGTTAAGCTGTTTGCCATCAGCTAAGTTGTTAAGAACAGGGGTGAATTTTTTCAGGATTTTGTTGTTCTAACCTCCATCAAATTGTAACTAATATTGCCGTTTAAACAGTTGTACAGTCCAAGTGGCAATTTCTTACTTCTTATTTAAGGGGTGTAATGCAATTGTCCAGGACATCCACCCATGGAACCAGTGATATGTAGCAATAAACAACT
Organism: Protopterus annectens; assembly: GCF_019279795.1. Classification (NCBI taxonomy): domain Eukaryota; kingdom Metazoa; phylum Chordata; order Ceratodontiformes; family Protopteridae; genus Protopterus; species Protopterus annectens. The sequence continues at coordinate 121,518,094 of NC_056725.1, read as the reverse complement.
ACAGAGAGAGATAGAGAGAGAGAGAGAGACAGAGACCAAACATCCAGATACATGCACTTTTCACTGGGGTTGTATCTCAGGGATTTAGCACCATGTGGTTTGCCCTCTTTGTGAGGTAGCACTTACTAGGGACAAAAAACTCTTTACTCGAGTGTAAATACGTGTGTGCCTTCCTATAATGACCATGGGGAGCAGTACCATATTAAGGAAAAGGCATTGCTATTCTACAATATGATGACCTCTGAATCTTGAGCCTCCTCAAAATCTCATTGATATCCAAAATCTCATCGATATAGTACAGTGTTTACAAGGGAGGAATGAAACGGGTGCAATGATAAGAAATGTGCAGGAGTTTGATGCACGTTTGGAGTGGCAGGAGATAAAAAAAAACAACTGATTTTTATTGTTCTCTACTATTCTGGTGCTGTATTATAATACATCAATTAACCTAATTGTAAATTGTTGTACAGTGCTGCCCAGTGACTAATGGAACCTTAGGAAAACTAAGATTTAGTATAGAGTGCAACAAGCTACGTTATGTAAGCAAAGCAAGCTTGTGAAGTGTAATTCATGAATCCTGCTTCAGTGAATGTAATTCCCCAAATCACAGTTAATTGTTTATGGAATTCTTATACATCATAAAGGTAGGAAAATACTTAGCCTCGGAACCAGAAACTCTGTTTTTTCCTGTATTCAGTATATAATGACTACAGAATCTGTTGTAATAGACAGGAAAGTGAGGTTGTGGTGGGATGGGCTGCTTCTCCCTTTACCCATACCGTCTGAAATTATTGTGATACAGCTGAGAGAGTTGCAGATTAATTTATATGAATATGTGCCAAAAAAGTGATCTGATGACACATCACGGTCTGATTATTTTTTTCTCTGAACAACAACTTGACTATATGTTCATTGGTTTAAATAAATTACAGAAACTACTTACTTTGCTGAGCAAATGACCTTAGCTTTGTCTCAAAAGTTGAAATAATAATAGTGTTTTTAATAACATCAGAATTCTGCAAGGAATATTATCAATGAATAATGATCTGATCACTTGAACACAGCAAATGTGCTTGCAGAAAAAAATAAACTTCTGTACAGATTTTACAGTAAAGCAAAGACATGTCCGAGTGCTACAGAGACAGGGAGAACATCCCTTATATAACATCAGACATGACAATTGCTTTCACAAGTAAAATTAAAAACTTAGTTTCTGTTGGAATGGAAAAAATACCAGATGATTTTCTACACAGAAACGAGAAAAACTTAACTAAGCTACTGTCAATCAGACATGTTAAACAAATTGTTAGCATGTGGAAATGTGTCTGACCTCTGGTGACAGGCTTATTCACAAAAGGATAGAGGTAAAATCTGACCCAAACATTTTTAGACTCATCAACCTAGCTAGTACTAAGTAAAATTACGAAAGACATAATGTGGAGTATCCAACATGATGCAGTGGATTTATGTCACTTTTATATGGAAACAAAGTATTAGATGTGTCAGTGGTGCAGCAGGAGAAGGCTGTGGGTTCTACTCCTGCATTCCTACTCCAAGTAATAGGATTGCTGACACTTCATTTAGTGAAACACCAGTTAAGCCACAGGGTATAAGATGCATAGGGATATGATGTCTCTATCCTGAGAGGAGTTACTGTTTTCCTATAGTGCTCTGTACTGGGGCCACTTCTTTTTGGATTATTTTTCTCAGATGTAAAAGTGGGAAATGTATGATGTATTATCAAATATATTGATAACTGCAAACTGGGTAGTATTACTGATTCAGTAAAAGATATCATAGTTCTCTAAGAGCATCTAAAAACACTGTTGCTGTAGTAAAGTCCCCACCTTTAATGTCAGTAAATGTAGCATCATGAGAGTTAATAATAAGGGCGTATATTGTGATGACAGAAAATGGTCAGATCATAGAAAATGACACCATCATTAAAGATCTAGGGACAGTGGTAGACAACAGTTTAGAGGTTTATGAGGGTGTATCTACCAAAAAGGTAGAAAATAATAAAGGGTGGATATACCAAAGCTAGAAAAGCATACTCTGTTGTTAATATTCAGAAGAGTGTGTTCCAGGAAGAGCAATGTAGCACCTCATACCACAATGATCTGACCTATAATTGTATAGAATGCTGCATTCTGTAGCCTTCAAACAAGTTTCTATAAAGAAATTGAAAAGGTTTGATTCCGTTTTAGAAAAATCATAATGTTAAAACCTTGAGCTATTCAGAAAGGCATCAGGAACTCGAATTATATTCTTCTCCTTCTTCTTCTTCGAGTAACTTAGGTGTGACCGACCTCTGCCTGGTCTGTAAGGTAATGTGTGATCCATTTCTATTTGAAAATCTATGAATTTTTGTAATGTGCAATGCCACCTCATTTGACATTTACAGTGTTTCTGCTTCCTTTTTGATTTGTCAATTTGGGTGGAGGCCAAGGTCCCTCCACCCAAGACTGGAACAGACAGTCATGAGGAGAAGGTTAACACTTGCACCACACCTCCAGCCTCACATATACCTACTAAACCAGCACTAGCAAAAAATACACATAAATACACTAAATCATACTCGGAAGCTCTAAATAAAAACCTGTAAAAGCATCCGAGAGCTCCAAAGCAGACACCCAAAAAACCTGCACCTCCCGTCACAAACCACACAACACATAAAACACAAAATCAATGTGCCGCACAATCACAGCCCTTAAGCTGAAATAACATACCTAACACATTAGTAGCAGGTGACTCTATAGTCAGGCACACTGACGTCCCATTCACTAGGCTGGATAAAAAGAAGGTTACTGTTAGCTGCCTGTCAGGAGCCAGAATCCGCCACATAACACAAGCACTCAGGTCACTCCAGAACAAGTACAAATATGACTCTGTCATTGTTCATGTTGGTGTGAATGACCTGAGACGTACCTCCCTGGACTACATGAAAAGAGACATGGAAGAGCATGTAGCCCAGGCGGGTATGACCCTGACCCTGAGTAGCATCTTGCCCTCACCAAGAATGATACCTCAGTATAAAGAAAAAATGATCAATTTCAACAATTGGTTAAGCTTCTGGTGTCATTCAAAGGGGATTCAGTGTCTGTCAGCCTGGTACGACATGCTCAACAAGCCACGTTGCTTCACAAGAGATGGCTTGTACCTGTTACCCCTATGCTTTCGAATACTGGCCAAGGCTCTTGCTGCCCCCATAGTGCCTTTTTTAGGCAAGGCTCAAAAGTCAAACCCACCTCCATAAACAGCACAAATAAAAAAATGAGGGTTATGCTACTCAATGCCAGGAGTTTAAATCTCAAAATGCATGTGCTCGAAGCACTCCTCAGTATGGAGAATGTCAACATCTGTGCAGTAACTGAAACCTGGTTCAAGGCTCCAGAGAGCACTCCAGCACTACCAGGCTACAACTCATACCACACATTTCAGCCACAGAACATAGACCAAAACACAAAAGGAGGGGGTGTATCCATATTCATCAAGGATGCCTACACCTCCAGGTTAGTGGTGCAGCATGATACCTCTGAGATCATCCATGTGCAACTAACATCGGGCAAATCTGTAATGCAAATTGTGGTCTGCTACAGATCACCCTCCATGATCCAGGACCACCATTCTGGCTTTCTGGAGACACTGGAAAACATGAAGGTCCTACCGATCACTCTGATATTGGCCAATTTCAATTACTCTACCATTAACTGGGAAAACTACTTGAGTACAAACTCCCGGGCTCAGCGATTCCTGGAATTTATCAACTCAAATGCCCTGGATCAGCTGGTAAACTCCCCTACAAGAGGTGAAAACATATTGGATCTGGTCATCACCAACATGGGCGACAGATGTTCCACACCAGAGGTCAACCTGTCACTGGTTAGATCAGACCATAAACTAATCACTCTGGATGTCCACACCCCACCACCACCCCCAACCAAGGAAACCACAGTGAAAAACTTTGCTAAAGCAAACTTCACCTTAGGTGGTAAGTTTTACAGCCCCCACACTAAAGGATAATGCTGCCCAAGATGCAGAATCCTTTACAAATGCACTCTATGAGCACCTACAAGGATGCATGGATCATGCCATCCCTAGCAAAACTAAGACTCACTTCCCTAAGAGAAGGACACCAGTCTGGTGGACCCCTGCCATAAACAGGTTATACAATAAAAGGAGGAAACTAGTTCAGAAAAAAAGCAAATCCCAAGAAGGAAAGACATCCCTGATCAGTATCAGTAAGAAACTAAGGTCCCTCATAAAATCATCCAAGGCTAACTTCGAAAGAAAAATAGCCAAGGATTCAAAAGATAACCACAAAGCCTTCTTTAGCTATGTCAAGAATCTAAGTGGCAACTCACAGATATGCTCTGAGCTAGTGCAAAATAGCACAAAATATACTGAACCTACTGATATTGTCAACATCCTGGTAGATAAATTCAGTGCAAACTTCACCTCCCTCTCACCTCCAAAAGTGCCCACAACAATACCGGAAAAGTGTAGTGTTCCAGAAATTACAGACGCACAGGTGAAAACAGCCCTTTCAAAAGTCAAAAACACAGCATCAATGGGGCCAGATGGTGTCCCAGGATGCGTCTTGCACGAACTACAGAATGAACTAACCCCCCACCTAAACACGCTGTTCAACCTCAGCCTCTCTACAGGTACATGCCCATAGAATGGCGCACAGCAACAGTTATTCCACTCCACAAAGGAGGGCCACAACTGACCCTGGTAACTATCGCCCCATAAGCCTGACTAGCCTGGTCTGCAAGGCTATGGAGCACATCATCATGGAACTCATTAATAAAGACATTGGGAACCTCCAAACACTTGGCCTGACCCAGTTCGGCTTTGTTAAGGGCAGATCATGCCTACTAAACTTGGTTGGCTTCTTTGAGACAGTCAACAAGGCCATAGACGAGGGAAAGGTGGTTCATACAGCCTACCTTGACCTCGCCAAGGCATTCAACACCATTCCTCACTCAGGTATTATAGAAAAACTCACCAGCCTGAACATTAACCCCTATGTCACAAGATGGGTTGCCAACTGGCTTACAGACAGAACTCACACGGTAAGAATAGCAGGCTCTAGGTCTGACTCTAAACCAGTCACAAGTGGTGTCCAGCAAGGTTTGGTCCTGGGACCCCTACTGTTTGGCATATACTTCTCAGAAGTACAGGCAAACACAGGAGGACTATGGCTAACCATGTTCGCCGATGACTGCAAACTGGGAGCCATAATTGACTCTCCAGCTGACACGGACATCCTCCAAAAAGGCCTTACTGAGACGGACACCTGGTGTCAAAGTCATGGCCTCAAGCTAAATGGCAAAAAATGTATAGTCATCACATTTGGGAAAAACAAAACACCCAAAAATTACCACATAGGTGGCAGCCTCCTTAATACAGAAGAGGTAAAAAGAGATCTGGGGACCCAGGTAGATAGTAATCTCTCCTTTGACAATCATATTGCCAAAGTAGTTAGGAAATCCTTCTATGTGGCCCATCTAATTACTAAAGGGTTCACATCTAGAAATAAAGAGGTTATAGTGCCCCCTCTACTCGTCACTCATCAGACCCATCATAGAGTACAATGCTCCATTTGGGATGTACCTCACAAGACACTCAAACAGCTGGAAAGACCACAAAAGTACCTCACCAAGAGGATTACTGGCCTCAAACATATGTCCTATGCAGACTGACTGAAAAAACTCCGGGTGTACTCAATGGCATATTGCTTACTCAGAGGTGATCTCTGCCTGACTTACAAAGCCATGTCCAACTCAGAATTGATGGACATGCTCCACCTAAAGAAATCCAATTCACTGCGAGCCATGCGCTCTAGTGAGCTAAACCTCACCACAACAGTAAATAGAACATGCTGGAGGGATAGATTCCTGTCCCAGAGACTTCACATGCTTTGGAACAAAATTCCTATCTACATTAGCCAGAGCCCCTCACTAACACTCTTCAAGAGAAACCTTGACGAGTGGATGGGTAACAGAAAATACACCCCTGGGATAACTTCATTGGCTGTGCTTGACAGAGACTCAGTTAATTTATCAATGGGGCGGCGAAAGCCGACACACTCTGGCTAGGCTTATAAATGCCCGCGGGCAGATAGCCTAGTACCTACCTATGAACCTATAAACCTAAATACAGTTTCTTGCTTTCCTACTAGCAGTTTCTATGTGGCCCCATTGTTCGTATATCCTGCCTTTATTTAAGTTTGCTAGACCTTTCCTGAAAGCTATATCATTAGAAAAATGTCTTCACCAATGAAAGCTAGAACAGTCAGTTTTGTTTAGTATGATTCAGTAGTTCTTTTAGATGTGAGTTACACTGTATTGTGATTACTTGTTATCATGTGACTACTCACTTCCATATCTGACACTGTCTCCCACTGCATTAGAGAATACCAGTTTCAAAGCATCTCCTTTATGGACAGATTCTACTACCTGCTGTCTGGGGCCTACTCCTGGCAGGCCATCAGCAATGTTTTTTTAGCAGTAATGTACCCCTAGTCTCTCTGATAAGATCGCAATTCCATTCACTTGGTGAAAAATACACTTATTTAATTAATTTATTTATTTATTGGCATTTGATTACCTGGAAAGTCTAACTGAGCAATAACCCATTTTCAGCAGAGGTCCAGGGAGAGAAGCTCCAACATATTACATAAAATAAAAACAGCAGAATATAGTGAATATAAACATTTGATATGGATTGCCATGTTTACAAACACAGTATGGTTGATATTCATACAAGTATAAGAGGATACAGAGTAAACAAAGAAATAGCAAGATAGTCTAATGAGAGAACTAAGTTTAATTTGTTTAAATTAGAAGAGGTGAAGAGAGCAATAGAGATGGAAGCAAAGGTGAGACAAATAAATGAAATACCTGAATTCAAAAGAGATAAAAATGGACAGTACTTAGTTGAGAAAATGATTTTTAGTAATTTCACAAGAAATGAGAGCACGATGATTGTTTAATAAAGAAGGGAATATGTGTATACATGAGAAGAAAAAAGTATTTGTATAAAATCAATTAAGAAAGGTATGTTTACAAATTACAGATGAGTATTTGAAGGATATGTACTTTGGTAGCATAGCAAATGAGTCAGATTTTCAGTAGTGGAAAGAGAAGGTTGTAAAGCAGAGGAAAGGGAAAGTAGTTCAGAAAAATGAAAATGACTATAGCTGGAAAAAGTGAAGGGAGAGGGTGTCTGCAAGATAGTGAGATGAGAGGTAAAACTCTGGTGAGAAAACAGTACTGAGGTGAAAGAGAAAAACGGATTATAGGATAGAGCTAACCGGGTGTGGACTATGTTCAGAGCAAGGAATTAGGAATGTTTTAAAGATGTTTTGAACATGTGGAGGTTAGGTGATTCTCGTTACAAGGAGTGACTTCCAGGTCTTTGCTACTGTGCCAGAGTATAGGGAGTGTCCTGCAGATTTTGTTACCTTGTGTATGACACGGACTGGTTTATCATTTATTCTAAAGGGACATTGTGGAGTGTAATTTTGGATAATTATACAAAGAGCAGGGCAAGTTAAATTGTCTACTTTTGTGCTATAATTAACTGATTGTATGCAAGGTGGTGAGGTAGTTCTAACCAATTTTCTTTTAGTGCAATACAGAGATAGCTTTGATTGGATTTGTTTGCAGCAAAGCATACACTTTTGTTAGAACATTGCCAAAGCTTAGTTTTTAGGGAGGCTTGAAGGTTTTTAAGGATGGGTTCTCTATACTGAAGTGATAGGGGTTGGTGTAATAGTTAAGGTCTTCAACTCACAAACACAAAGCTCGGGGTCTGATTCTAACTTCAGGATATTGGCTAAACTTAAAATGACCCTTCAGGGCAGTTAGCCTACTATTCTCCTGTGATGCCCACCACTGCTACCAATAAGTGATGGGCACCAACATGTGCCATCGTCCCCACCCTGGGTCAGTAATCAAGGAGCCTGAATCCTCACCATTGACACTGGAGAGGGATGTGCACCAGGCACACAAATGGATGCACTCAGTATATCCAGATGCAGACCACTGTGCATCAAGTACAATTTCCCTTAAGAGCACACAGGGAACACACTCAACCCAGGGTCTGGATGTCTCTATATCTGTTTGCCTCCAGATCCCAATAAGACTCCCCACTGGTACAGCTTTGAATTAGGTCCTCAGCTGAGTGTCCAAGCCAAGTCCTCCAGCACCCTCACTGTAAACCCAGTGCTTCATGTCCTTGCCCCAAGTAGTTGACACACACACCCTGAGCGATTTGATTTTCACACACACATGCATCTAGGAACGGCTGGCACAGATGTACCTGCTGTGCCCCCTTCTGCCCAGAGTATAAGATAGTTATCACTGCCACGAGACACTTCTCAATCAGCTGCTCTAAGGCATTTAACAAAGGGTGTCCAATTATACTGCATGGTATTAATACTAATACAAATGGTAGTAGTTCACCAAAACAGCTAGGCCTTCTGGAGTGGCCAACACAGAGTCACCAAATAAATATAAGTACTCAAAGGTTAGATACTGTCTACAGGGATCAGCCACAATAAAAGTTTTAAATATAGTTAATAATAATAAAAGAGCATGAAAATACTGAATATATATTCACAGAGTTCAAATCACAAGAAATATTGAAAACAGCATTGATGGTCAGACTCATACAAATAAAGAAAAACAGTCTCTAAAATAAGCTTCACTATATTCCTGATGTAATCTAAGAGAATTTATACTGTTCCCTAAAAACGTACTTGGGCAAGGCAAGATGAAATGCATGAGCAGTCTTTCTAGTCAGGCTCCCAAACAGAATACTCTACATTCTGAGATTACGCCCTGTAAAATATAATATCCAAGATGACTTGCAGAATTACCTCATCTGGTCACCTGACTGTAGGTTTCCACAATATCTCCCTTTGAAATTTGAGACAGGACTTTAGCGGACTTCTACAATACACATTTACAGCTTTTATGGTTAATGCCTAGGAGCCAGAAACATTTACAACACCTCCCCCCTTCTTTACAAAAGCTAACAGATAATGGCTGCTCCCAGACCTAAGATCTCCAGGTCTACTCAGTACTGTGGGTGTGGCATTCAGTGATTTAACAGCTCATTTACATTTCCCTTATTTTTCTTAAAATACACCAGCTGTTTACCATTGCTGTGGCAGTGTCCCCTATTAAAACATATACATTTAATTCAGATGCCATAATGCATGTACATTTCTCTTCATTTCAGCAGGGTGCACTATTGATACATTTTAACACAATTAACACAAGCAAAGTTCACAAATACAATTACAGCACAAGCATCTGTACAAATCAGCTTGCTATACAAATGACATACAATTATTTACAAAATTCCAGCTAGCTGTTCTGGCACAAGTCTTACATCCACTGCCGTACTTCTCCTCGGCATGGCTGGCAGTACCTCCTATCATCACATTTCCTATGAACGTATGTAAATGGCAGCAAGGGTTAGTTGCAAGGAACTTATTTGTTCTGTAGCACTCCTACATTTTGGTGTTATGTTTTAAAAGTGTCAGTGGCAGGTTTGCAATGTTTGCATATGTTTTACAGAATATTTAACAAGTCCTTCCAGAAATGTAAAGATATAACAGAGATAATATATCTAAAAGGTAGATTTTATGAGTTTTAGGTTATGTTCTCCCACTTTCTTATCCTAAGTCAGTCAGATCATCATATTTGCTGACTTGCAAATATCAGCTATTTAGTGAAATTGTGGATATTGGGTCTATATTAGAACACCAAAGTTTCAAAACTTCGAATGTTCTAATATCGACCCCTATTCAGCAAAAGCTGAAAACATCGAACATACAGAACAGCAAATTGTTTCCTGGGGAAAAAATTTGCTGTTCCAAAACACATACACACAACACAAGCGCACCAAACAAACAGCAATCCATACACATACACCTAAAATCTTACACCTAACCCTACACTAAACTATACATACACCACTAACTATCCACTTACCTTAACCCAAACCCTAACCCTAAGGTCCATCACTATTGCACACTCACCTCAGCCGTGCTCTAACCCTACCTCACCTACCCAGCCCTAACCCTCATGTCCACGCAATCGCACACTTACCTGACCCGCGCCCTAACCCTTACTCACCTAACCTGCTCTAACCCTCATGTCCACACAATCGCACACATACCTTACCCGCACCCTGACCCAAACTAACCTAACCCGTGCTCAATCGCACACTTACCTGAACCTGACCCGTAACTTTCCACCACAGCGCTGAAAATACCAAAGCAACAGAAACGGACAACCAAATTCTTTCCCTAGGAAAAAATTTGGTTTTCTGTGGCTTTGATATTTTCAGCTTTCGCTGAATAGGGGTCAATATTAGAAAATTTGAAGTTCTGAAACTTCAATGTTCTAATATAGACCCTGGATATTTAGGTAGCTTTTCCTTTAATCTACAAAAAACTTAAGTATGTTTATAACCCTTGAGGATGGAAGGAATACAGCTGGAAATGACAGCATACAGTAAAAGAACAGTGATTTTTTTTTACTTTCAATATAAGAAATATAAAGGGATACAAATACCTTGTTATGTGTACTTTCTTTAGTAAGAAAGATTCAAATGTAATAGGTGTAAGACTAAGAGAGACAAATTCCTAAATACTGCATCATGATATTTCACTCAAGCATAATATGGTGTGCACTGAGGAAGCAGGCTAAAAAAGGAATGTCACAGAGGGGAAGAAACTGCTATATTATGTCTGCATATTAAAGTCTTCTCTCAATAATATCTTCAGGACATATCTGTCATCTCATCATGAAGAGGTGCAGTAGATATAATCACTGTGCATGCATTGTTGTCATTTAATTAATTTATTCTTTCATTCACAATTACTGCAGTGTCTAGTCCAGTGTCAGGGAAGAAGGAGCCAGAGCCTTTCCCAGCACTTAGTGGTATAAGGCAGAGAAGCTTAGGCTATTGGAAGACATGCACACACACGCCTGCAAAATAAATACACAGATGTGCACATACGTGGATATGCACACACACTCACAGACAAACACACACACACACACACACACACACACACACACACACACACACACACACACACACACACACACACACACACACACACACAAGCACACGCACTATTAAAAGCAATTTGGAGGCTCACAAATTCACCTACACCATGTCTTTATGCCTTTAGTTTGTGGAAGTCACAGCACCCTGCACACAGCACACATAAAGTGAGGTCATAGAGATTTTAACAGAAGGTACCTCAACAGATTCTTGAAATGCAGATCCATGAGTTGTGAGACAGTAGTGCTAACTGATATGCCAGAGTGCATATTCTTGTCTTTGTTATTACCTAGTGTCCTTCCTCTTTCCTGTGTTCATTTGTTTTGTTACTTTCATCAGTTTTCTTGTATAGAGAGCTACACTTCCTCTTCCTTGTAGTTTTATCCTCCCTCCTATATTTTGTGTATACAAATATGTTTAATAAAGCATTGGATCCCTAAACTTACTACTCCTTTTACTGCCCCCATATCAAGAAATTATTCTCTCATCAAAGCAACGAGATCACATTGCTTTCTGCCTATATGATAGTAACTTGTCGTAGTACCTTCCAATTTTCCTTGCCCCTGTTTGAATCAAATGCATTAATAATGAGTATATTTTCTTTTTGTCTAGTACTGATTGGCTTATACTGTATTCTTAAGGAGAAAGAATATTTTAAATTATTTTTATTACCAAAGGGGATGCTAGGATTTCTTTTCTATTTTTCTGAGCCACCCCTCCCCAGCTAGTGTAAATGTTTCCTGATCAGCACAACCCTGTAAGATCCAAGTTCTACTCTGAGATAGCTACAGACCATCATTCTGATATAGATCTACATGTTTTCCAGTTATCCTGCAGTCCCAAGTGATACAAATATTCTGTGTTCAACTAAATGCTGAAACTCATAGTGCACTGCATCTTGGCTTCACCTATGAGTACTGTGTAGTAGAGGATAAAGGCTACAACCTGCAAATGAGCTTTTTCCTGTAGTCCAGGGTTTGATTTTCACAGTCTTCATTAGCATACTGTGTGGCTCTAATCAAGTCACTTAAACAGACAATGCTCCCAGGTGACTCCTGAAAATACACATTTGCCTAGTAGATTTAAACTGTGAGCAAATTAATAAACTAAAGCCTTTACAAGCCTATCCAAGTTCTTACCCTTATTTCCATGATCATACCTATTGCCCCTGTCCAAGAGGGACACAGGTCGAACCCCCAGGGTGAATTTACTGTCACCCATCCAATCATCCAGATTGCATTGGAAGAGGGCCAAAGAGGTACTCTGTTTGATATAAAGTGGGTGCTTGTTCCAAAGGTGTGATAACCTCTGGGAGACAAATCTGTCCCTCCACCAGGTTTTATTAATCTCACATACCAGATTAAGGTCTTTAGAGTGAGTAACCCGTCTACCACTTGACATAAGGATATGCAGCATTTCCAATAAAGAGGGCAGAGATTGCCTTGTATGCAAGGCAGAGTTCACCTCTGAGTAGTCTGTATGAAACAGAATAAAGTGACAGTGATTTCAGGCGATCCACATAGGACAGATGCTGAAGACCTTAAATTTTCCATGTGAGGAACTTTGTTATTTCTCCAATTGCTGCAGGTGCTTGGAAAGATACATACCAAAAGGGGTGTTGTTCTTAATTATTGGCCTGATGAGAGAAGAGCACTGAGAGGTTATAACTTCTTTTTTTCTAGGCAATGCCCTTACTTATGAGATGAGCAATATAGAATACCCCTCTTACCACTATGGAGACATGGTGATCAAAGGTAAGGTTGCTGTCAACCTGTGTGCCAAGATCTCTCACCACTGAGTTTGCACTTAAGGTGTTGCTATTGATGTGGTAGTTAGCAGGAACATCATTTTTACTGAAAGGAATGCTAATACATTTTTTTGCATTGAGTTTAAGGCAATGACTTTGGTACCAATCATTTGTTTGTGTAAGACCATCTTGTAGGATATTGACATCATTTGATGATTCTATGACTACTTCCAGAATGCAGTCACCAGCAAAATTTAGTTTTTGCTTGTGCTTCAGAGAAACAGATTCCAAACAGTAGAGGACCCAGGACTGATCCATGTGGAACATCACTGGTTACAGGTCTGCTGTTGGGGGAGGATTCCCCTATTTTGACTATATGAGTTCTATGAGTGAGTCATTTAGTGACCCAACTAACAATATAAGGGTTGATGCCTAGTTGGATGAGTTTTTCAATGATGCCTGAGTGGTGGATAGTGTCAAATGCCTTGGCTAATTCCAGATAGGCTGTATGCACAGATTTCCCTTTGTCCAGGGCCTTGGTGACTGTCTCGAAGAAGTCCACCAGGTTTATCATTCTTGATCTCATTTTGACAAATCCAAACTGAGTAGGGTCAAGTGTTTGGAGATAACATAGATAGATAGATAGATAGATAGATAGATAGATAGATAGATAGATAGATAGATAGATGGATGGATGGATGGATGGATAGATGGATGGATGGATAGATAGATGGATATATAGATAGATAGATAGATAGATAGATAGATAGATAGATAGATAGATAGATAGATGGATGGATGGATGGATGGATGAATATATAGATAGATAGATAGATAGATAGATAGATAGATAGATAGATAGATAGATAGATAGATAGATAGATTAGCTATAGATGTAGCTATATCTACATATATATATATATATATATATATATATATATATATATATATAAAATATAGTTGTCATTCATTTGGGTAGAAAATACAAATGCATTGTCATAGGATATAAATCAATTAGCAACTTGTGCATTGGAGGAGGCAGAGAGGGATGGATGGGAAGCAGCAGCTTTGCCAGCTTGCCCTGTCCAGTAGGGAGGGAGAGATTTCTCCCTGTGATAAGGACACATCCCTGGTGACTGGGATAGTGCCATAATCACAGTGTAGAATGCCATTAACTTCTGCATTTGAGGGATGGAACCAACAGACACTACATGTGTTGATGAATGTGATGTCACTAGTTCCCACCTATTTAGGGCATACCAAAACATTTCGTACCTCTCAACTATACAGATTTTTGCAGAATGTCCAGATTTTTGCCTTGTATTTTTGGTCCATTTTTCATAAAATTGAGGTTTTCTGGCAAATTACTGGCAAATCATTAAAGATTAAATTTAAAAAATAATGACAGACATTTGCGTTTCAGACTTTATTCCCTTCAGAAAATTCACATTAATCTAAAACATGTTATTCTATTAACTTTCTATGTTTGTAAGAGCAATATTTAAAAACTGACCCTATTTGGGCCCCTTTGTACCCCTTTTATTTATGGCTTTGTCCAGATTTATTGCTCTAAAAGGTTGAGAGATATGAATATAATGTCATGAAGAATAATTGTATGGAATGTTGCAGGCTGCTCTCCTCCACTTTCTCTTCCTAACCCGCTATTGGTGCAGTCCCAGACAAGCAGTATAGTACCATGGACACTTAAGGTAAAATGGTGCAGCCAGTTAGCTGATGTCCAGCTGGGAGGCATGCAAAATAAGGGAGATACAAAATAATTGACGATACAGATTATCTTACAGAATAGTTCATATAGATGCAATAACGTAATTATTCACTGAATATTTCTGCACTACAGATTTCTGCTGTTAACTGCCAAAAAAAAAAAAAAAAAAAACATTGTTCCACATTTTTTTTCAAAATGGCTCATGTAAGCATAATGTACAAAGGGGCTTGTATTACATAGATATGACCACGTTCACAGGGGTGTTGTATGCCCACGCCTTGCAAATCACTGAAAGTATGAAAAGATGCGCATCCATACGTGCCTTATGGAATTTATAAAATGGAAACTGTATTTTATTAAAAAAATAGATCTTTAATGTTATGTTTGATACAAAATAGTCTTCCTGCCAAAGATGGGTATGATCTTAACAGAGGAATGAAAGGGGTAGGGCAGTGCAACATAATTAAAATAAATGTAAAAAAATGTTCAGGTCAATTTACAAATTATCAGCCATGTTACTTGAATTATATTCCAAATCTTTTGAGCTTTTTTGTGATATGGGGGATATCTGTGTTATCTTTACATTTGTATAAAGGTAATTACTCACAAAATATTCTGCAATGTGTTACATACTTTGTTTACAACATAGGAAATGATAGAGAAAATGGAGTTTGTCATTGAAGTGAATCAGGATATTAGTTTTTATCAAAGTGAAGATGATGCTACAGTTATTAGGGTTTTGGATTAAAAGACAATATTAAATGCTTATGGATCATTTCCCTTTCTTCAGCTTGAAGCATAAAAATATCTCTCTCTAACTCACATTGTGCTTGCCCCTGATATTTTTTTTTTCATTTCTCCTATCTTACTTCCTCAGGAAGAAACCATGACAAAATATAAAGATAGTAAGATACTATAAGTGTATGTAATAAGCAAGTACTGTGAAAAATAACCTGTATGCCAAAGGTAAGCAAATGTTCACCTTTCTTTTCTTACAAATGTATAGCCTGAGTGCCAGTGAGTTTATAGGTATTAATAATAATAATAGAACACTACATCTGTGCAGATCAACAAGTACAGTAAACCACAGCAATTTATTGTGCCTTAACAATAGTAAAGGGAACATAAAAAGGCAAAATGGGACTGCCAGAGAGTGATTAAGTATAACACCTGTTGTTATAAAACCAGCAGGGAATAGGGTTGCCACCTTCATTCACGGCTAAAACCAGAGCCAAGCCACGCCCCTCGCATCACCAGTAACCCCGCCCACCCCCTCTCCCGCCAACATACCGCCTATTTTGTGATGTCACGACAGCATCACTCAACGGGAACGCCCTCTTTTTCGTTCCCGCCACCTGCTTTTGGCTGATTTGCTATGCTTTTCTGTAAAAAAAGCATAGTAAATCAGCCGATCAACGGGAACGCCCTCTTTTTTCGTTCCCGCCGCCTGCTTTTGGCTGATTTGCTATGCTTTTCTGTAAAAAAAGCATAGTAAATCAGCTGATTTACAAACTCCGATAGTATGTTTCCTTTTTGAAATAGAATACCGGAGTTTGTACAGTGTTTTCCGGACTACCGGAGAATCAGTTTGGTTTCCTGATAGTCCGGAAAAAAAACGGAGGGGTGGCAAGCCTAGCAGGGAACCATGTGTACTTCTCACCTGTACCTCCTTATGAGGAATACTCCTTATTTGAATCTTAAACATTCTACATTTCAGCTGTTCCACATTAAAAGGGTTTGACACACATTCTATGTTAAGAATTTTTTAACAAATATCCATGGCAAGTAATGTTGAATAACACTGAATCATATTAATTCATTAGAAAACTCTTTTAAAGTATGAAGGAAAAAACTAATAACAATACTGTAAGCTTCCTAGTTGAAGTTGCTAGTGAGCATTCCATATTTTACACACTTGTTCCACATTTCGGAGATGGAAAGTTGAGAAATGATTAGTTAATTAGTAGGAAGAGGTCAGAAACAGGATTTCTTGCTGCATTCTTATTTAGTGGCATTCATTTTTGTGTAACTACATTTGATTTTCTCCCCACCTGCATAGTTCCTGTTGTGCTTTTAAACTTGGTAGTCTATGAGCTGCCCAACCTTACCGTAAATATCACATTGGAGGTTCTCCTCCATCTCATCAAAATCTAATCATGAAAGATGCTTGAGGTAGCCTCTGTTTCATGTCATCCCACTCACTTAGTATACACAGCAATATTCATGGTATTAATCCCTTTTTCCATCTTACTTTTAAAGTCTGTCACATTTGGGACTATACTGTCAATCACTGGAGAGACTGGGAACTGCTGCTCATGAATCAGCTTGGGAATAACACTTCTCTATTGCTCTCTGAGAGCAAAGGAGCAAAGGAGTATTATTTCTGGCCTCACTAGAGATTATCACTGTAAAGCCTCAAAGCTGCTTCTTAGGAAACAGCTTGGCATTAATGCTATTTCTTTGCTTCTGATGAGAGAAGAGCAGAGGGTCATTGGTTTCTGCTGGTCTGTGACTGCGAAGTGTGCATAGGACTTCAATGAGGTTTTTTTTTTTCAGTTTTGATGAGACCCTACTCAGGGTCTTTGTGCAGCTTGTCTGAGTGCAGCTATTGTAGGTACTAACCGGGGTATCAACTAAAAGAAGACTGCAGCAAGTCTAGTGAACCCAGTAACATTTGGATTAATACTACTACTCAGGAAGCAACTTGGGGTTAGAGCTACTGTTTTGTTTCTGGTGAGCAAAGAAGCTAAGGGTCATTGATTCCTGGCTGCATTCAGCTATATTGAGACCAGTACTAGTTCAACTACCAAACAGCACTTGTCGCAATCATCTCCATACCTCATAGCCCATATTACTAGCACCTAGATCCATGGATTTGCAATTCCCAACTTTCTCTGTAGCCAGCTTGGTTGAAATAGACATCATGACACATTGTAGCAATTATCTTATGTTTACTGACAACCACCTACCTACTACTTAAATAAACAGTGTGTGAGAGATGCACTTATTTAATATTATAGGAGGAAAATGTCTGACATGAAGGCATTAAAAATAACAAGCAGATTGTCACTACTACACAGCACCACACTAAACCACTCATCTGTCCAGATTATCTCAGAATGTCCAGATTTTTAACTCCTATTTTTGGTACGTTTCTCATAAAACTTTAGTTTTCTGGCAAATCATTGAGGACTGAAGTCAGAAAATAATGGCAGATGTTTCATTTTCACACTTCATATCCTTCAGAAAATTTATGCTAATACAAAACTTGTTATTCTATCAACTTTCTAAGTTTGTAAGAACAATATTTAAAAAGGGTCCCTAGTTTTGGCCTTTGTCCCCCATTACTTGTATCTTTGTCCAGATTTCTTGCTCTAAGAGGTTGAGAGGTATGACATCACATGCAAATCAGATCAAACACATAGACCTACATTTGTTGAGGCTGTTAAGTTAACTAGCTAAACAACAAATCCAACATCGTAGTCATGGGTGACTCCATTGTGAGCCACACTGATGCACCACTGACTGGGCCATGCAAGGAGAGTGTCATGATCAGTTACCTGTCAGGTGCTAGGATTCACCACATTGTGCAGGCAGTCATGTCCTTGTGCCGCAAGTGCATATATGACGCAACCATAGTACACATGCATGTAGATGACTTGAGACATACCTCCTTGGACTATATGATGGAGCTCTTAGAATATGTGTTCAAGGCAGGTATGAACCTAGCCTTGAGAAGCATTTTACCATCCCCAGTAATGGTGCTCCAAAACAAACAAAAGATTATTGACTTCAACAGCTGGCTTAGTTTCTTGTGTCATTCAGAAGTAAAGCAAATATATCAGCTTCTGAGGAGATGGTAGAAAGTCCTAACAGCTTTGCCGGGAATTTTCCTACACTTACTCCCCAAGGTTTTTGTACATTGGTTAATAAACCTTCCTAATGTCTTTTTTAGGCAATTCCAGACCTCAAAAGCTTTCAACATAACAAAACAAAACAAAATCCAGATATCATAAAGGTTTTGCTGCTCAATGCTAGGGCCCATAACAAAAAACTTTACTTGCTAAAAGGACTCCTTGTCCTGGATAACATTGATATTGCACCATTACCTGGCTCAAGAACATTGAGAATATCCAATCTGTGCAGGGTTTCAATGCCTGCCACATGCTCAGGCCCACTGCATTAGATGAAGGCATTAAAGGCAGTGGTGTCTCCATGTCTGTAAAAAAAAATACTTCACCTCTAGACCGCTTAGATAAGATAATAATGTGGAACTCCTCGAATGATTAACAAGACTGCATATTACATCATTTTTAACTATAGGACCCTCTCTATGTCCACCTCTACCTATAGGCTCCACCTAACTAGTATGGAATCCCAATGCATTAAACCAAGCACCATTCCCCTAGGGGACTTCATCTACCCCTTCTATTAATTGGGGGATGTATATGTCCTCTAACATGTATGCACAGAGATGTCTTGGACTTTATCAATACTAGCTCTCTCAACCAGTCATTCACACCCCAACCAGTGGCAGTAAAACCCTGAACTTGATCCTCTCCAATATGAGACAGCTCTGCTCTCTACCAATTCTAACTCCCTTCTTAAAACTGAAGCCAGAAAAATCCTCCACAGCTAATCTGTTGACTCTGAGTAATGACCTGGCAAAGTTCAACAACCCCTTTTAACTAGATGATCCCATTTCTTGTGCAAAATCATTTACTGCCAAATTCTATGCATGTGTGAATAGCTGCACAGATGGATCTGATTCCCTCCAAAGTAAATACAATGCTAAATTCAACTAAACCCCTATGGCGAAACCCAACTAAAAGAAAAAAAAATCATTAAACCTAAAAATAAATCCTATTCTCAAAATGCAAAAAAAAAAAAAAAAAAAAACTCTTGTTAAACTTAACAGGGAGCTATGGATCCTGGTCAAATTAAGCAAGCCAAATATGAAGGAAAACTGCCATCCATGCAAAGAACATCTGGAAAGCCTTCTTTAACTACATTAGAAACCTTAGAAACTATCCCCACCACTGTGTAGAGGTAACAGTAAATTATATCATATATTCAGACCCAGAGGGCCTAGCCTGCCATTACCAGATTTATTTAGTTCTATATTTAACCCTCTCTCACCTCCCAGATCTCATACCTCAAATCTCCAATGTCCTAAAGATACTATCCAAGGCCAAGAACATTGCTTCTATGGGGCTGGATATCATCCCTCTACACAATCTAACATCCAACTGCCTAATGGCCAGAGTGAAACAGGACCTGTCAGTCTCACTAAAGAGGCTACTCAACTCCATCTTGCAAAAAGACTTTTTTTTCTGGATGAATGGAGGACAGCGACTGTCATCCTCTGACCAGCCTTTTTTGTAAGCGTATGGAAAAGATCATTATGGGATTAATAAATAAGAACATAGTTAACCTACGAACTCTCAATCCCCGATAGTTCAGATTTGTTAAGGACAGATCCTGCCTACTTAGCCTGGGTGACTTATTTGAGAATGTTACCGAAGCAACTGATGAAAGTGATGCAGTACGCAAACGCATTTTTAGATCTTGCAGAGATGTTCAGCACCTTCCCATAATCAGCTAAACTGTCCCAGCTAAATGTTAATCCACATATATCACATTGCTTAGCATACTGACTTACAAATAG
The DNA here is from genome assembly GCF_019279795.1 of Protopterus annectens. Taxonomy (NCBI): domain Eukaryota; kingdom Metazoa; phylum Chordata; order Ceratodontiformes; family Protopteridae; genus Protopterus; species Protopterus annectens. The sequence continues at coordinate 121,497,856 of NC_056725.1, read as the reverse complement.
AACCCAAGAAATTAGGGTGGGCTGCTCTACCTCCTCCAAAAAACTTGTCATTAGCAGTGTACCCCAAGATTCAGTCTTTGGGTCAGTCTTCTTTGGCATTTACTTCTCACTGGAAAAAAGCTATGGTTAAGGGTTTATGGCTGACCAAGTTTGCATTTGATTGTAAACTTGGTACCATCATAAAGTCCCAAGAAGATACCAAGATACTAAACCAAAGCCTTTTCCAAACCAATAACTGGTGTCAAAATCATGGACTAAAATGGAATGCCAAGAAATGCATAATAGTTTCCTTTGGCAAGCAAGAATTCACTTGTAGCTATCACATTACCAACAGATTGCTGGAAATTGATCCATTAGTTAGGGACCTGGAAACCTATGTGGACACCAAGCTGTTCTTTGATCACCATGTATCTATCAACTATTGTATGAAAGTGCTTTTTCATTCAACAGCTTCTTACTAAGGGTATGTCATCCAGGTTCAGAGATGTGATCATCACTCTGTATTCCACATTCATCAGAATGATTATTGAGTATAATGACTCCTTCAGAATGTACCTGTATAAACATTTAAGACAATATGAATACTCTCAACACTTATTTACTAAGAAGCTCAAGCTTAAATCATAAAAACTATGCAAACCATTTCAAAGCCTTGTCCTTCCTCTCTGTGTCATACAGGCTACTGAGGGGCAATTTCTCCCCAACATACAAAGCCTCAACAGATTCTATACTGTCAGACCTACTACATATTCACAAGTCTAATGGGAGCATAAACACCTGCTCAAGAGATCTAAATCTTTTATGCAAAAATGAAAGATATATATCACATATATATCACAGAAAATACCATTCCTTTCAAATCGCCTTCCTCTGTATATAAAGCAAAATACTTCTCTTAGACTATTCAGGTTTATTTACCCTTTGTGGTCCAGGTTAATTCCACTAAGACAGTAGCCTCTTTTCAGAGGAGACCTAAAGTGGTATTTATACAGTTACAATTAGGGTAACTGTGGCCAGAGTATCAGGAAACTTCCCCTACTCCTTTTGATATGTGCCATAGGATCCTTTACATCTGCCTGAGCTACCACCTACACAGACAGATGGGGCCTCAGTTTAACATGTCATCCAAAGGGCAATGGACTCAGCAGTGCACCAGTCTCTTATGCTGCACTGCAGTGAGAGCAATCTATGCACATGTTGCAGGAAGAGAACCCACAGATTTCTGCACCAAAGGCAAGTGTGCAACCTGTTGCACCACTGACACTAACTATAGTGCAATTGGGACAAACAGATGAGTTATGCACATTCATCCATAGTTATTATTTTTTTCCCTCATGGATAGGGGCAACATCTAAATGTTCTATTCATCTCTTATTTATTTGTACTTAAAATATAAGTGCTAAACACTTCATGGGGATACATGGCTAGGCTTCTAAAGATCTTGACAGATCAGTAACCTAGTAAGTATCTTTGAGCCAAAAGACTCCATATCTATTGTAAAGGAAGACTGAAGCATTGCAAAGGTCTAGAAATATGATTCCTTAGCAATAATAAAAGAAGGAAAAGACAAAATAAAGTGCTGTTCTAAATGTGACACAATGGATGAAGTCTTTGTATTTGCAATAGCACTGCTCAAAGTAAAATGAAAAATGAAATTGTGGTGAAGTTATACTGTTACTTCTGGATTCTCACACAAAAACAAGAAAGCGGTATACTTTTCAAAATGTAAAGACATAAATTTTTGATTTCTTGCTATCCATCTTCACTTTTAATTTGAGCACATCATTGATAGACTTATAGGTTGATAGGGGTCTACTTCACATGACTGAAATTTCATTTGACTGAATTTCATTTGACTGAGACCATAATACCGAATTTTCAAAATGCTGAAAACTCATTTGATTGAATCTCATTATACTGAATTGTAAGCCATAGACATGATGTGAGTTTCCCTTGTCCTGTGACTTGCTTGTGATAAAAAGAATTACTGTAACCTATAGTGCGGATTGTCAGAATACCAATAGTCATGTAGAAAGTAGAGTTGTAGTGTTTCTAAATGTGGGTATGTCTGTTTACATTTTTATGGGAAGTATCTCAAGTAATATGGTGGATGTTTTGAGTGTTCCCAGCAGTAGTGGTAGCGTGTAGACTACTGTAAGTTCAGTAAAAGGTATATGCCCTTTTCCCCACTGTAGTGCACTCCTGGAGTTAATTTATATAGTTGAGGGGGTGCAGCCCCGGGGGCATAGCCCCCACCAGGTTTGGTTTTATATCATCCGGTTTCTGTTAAGACGTACGTAAGTAGTATTTAAGTTCTGGAAAGGGTTAGTCATCGGTGTTGTAAGTGTGCATGTCTATGGTTTACTAGTTAGTATTTTGAAATTTAGCATTCTAGGTATCAGTATTATGAGTTTCAGTCAAGTGAGTTTTCAGTATTCTGAAAGTTAGGTATTTTGGTTTTGATCAAATGAATTTCAGTCAAATGAAATTTCAGTCATGTGGAGTAGACCCATTCATATATACTTACTAAGCTATTCATCCAGTGAGTATATTTATAAGCATAGCTCTGCATTCCTGTAACCTTTGTAATTTAAGTATGAATAACCCAGAGCTGGTCAGAACATTTACATGTTACCCCTAACAATAAAGGACAAGAGTGCTAAGCTGGGGTGAATCCGTGGTTTCCAATCCATTTGTTCAAGTTACATTTGAAAAGAGTAAGGTAAATACTTTGCTTTATATGAAGAGGAAGATGATTCCAGAGAAGTGGTAGTCTCTGTGAGACATATTTATCGATCCAAAATGCTCTATTTATGTTGAAGAAGAGCTTAAGATCTCTTAGGTGGGTGTTTATGCCACCATTGGACTTAAAGGCATGCAGTAGATCACAGAGAACAGGGTCTGCTGAGGCTCAGTATGTGAGACAGAGATTTTCCCCCTGTAACCTGTATGATAATGAGAAGATGGACAAGGGTTTGAAATGGTCAGTGGAGTTTTTATGGTTTAGGCCCTTGATTTTCTTGGTGAGAATGTATTGTTGTCATTCAAGTTGTGTTAATTGCTTGGGCATGTCCATACCAAAGGGGGGCATCATATTCAATGATTGGTCCAATCACATCTGTGGACCTAGACACCATATAATTACTAATAAGCTGTACAATGAAAAAGGATTTTCTTTTAATAGTGGATACATGGTGATTGAAGGAAAATTTGTTTTCCACATAGGCTCCCAGGCATTTAACTACCAAATCAATTTTTCAGAAGTGTGTAGTTGTGATAGCTACAGAAGATGGCATACTTACAAAAGGAGACTAGTATACAATTTTTTGGCATTTAGTTTTAGTCAACAGTTAAAAACATCTATTTGTTTGAAAAAAGGCCCTCTTGGAGGATCTTGGTGTCCTTTGGAGAGTTTATAATGGCACTAAGTTTACAGTCATCTGCAGACTTTTTCAGCCAGAAACTCTTTACATTAACTTTGATCTCTAGGAAGTAATTCCAAAAAGGAGTGGCCCAAAAATGAAATCTTGGGTCACACAGTTGGTGACATGTCTTTTGGATTTCCTAGGTTATATTTCTGAGCCAATTTGCTATCCAATGAGTTGCACAGAGATTAACATTTAGCTGGAACAGTTTATCAACAATACCTGAGTGTGGACTGGTGTTGAATGTCTTTGCAAGGTCGAGATATGTGGTGTGTACTGATTTCCCCTTATCTATTGCTTTAGTAACCTTCTCAAAGAAATTAACCAAGTTAATCAGGCATGATCTACCCTTGAAAAAATTAACTGGCTTGGGTCAAGAGTTTGTAAGCTACCTATGCCCTTATTTATTAATTCCATAATGATCCTTTCCATAGCTTTACAGATGAGGCTGGTCAGACTTATGGGTCTATAATTAGCTGGGTTCATTGATGCCCCAACGTTGTGCAGGGGTGACTGTTGCTGACTTCCATTCATCTGACACAAAGCCTGTTTGGAGACTGATATTGAATAGCCTGTTTAGAGACAGTATGAAAGGTCCTGTTTTAGGCTGGTCAGTAAACAGCCTGGTATCTTATCCAGTCATATAAAACCAGTGCTCTTGGCCTTTTAAAGTGTCTTGAGGACTTGTTCTTGGGAGATTTGAGGGGAGGGGTTGTAAATGTGGCTATGTGATCTGGGAATATAGGGGGAGAAAGAGGAGTAAATCAGAGCTAAATTTATCCACTAGTAGACTGGCTATGTTCTCAGGGACTGATTTGATCAGGTACAGAAGTTCTTTAAGTTTAGCAAGAACATTTTTGACAGCGATAGTTATTATTATTATTATTATTATTATTATTATTATTATTGTTATCATTGTTATTATTATTATTTTATGCAATGAATTGTTTTTCTTTTACTGTATAATCTCTTTATATTTGAGTTCCACCATAGGGATTTATTTTGAAATTTGGCATTATATTTGTTTTGGGTACAGATACATTATACAGCTATTCACGTGTGCATAGAATTTCATGGCAAAGGATGTGGAAGGATGGATGGATGGCTGGATGGCTGGATGGCTGGATGGATAGATGGATGGATGGATGGATGGATGGATGGATGGATGGATGGATGGATGGACAGCTGGATGGATTCCCCATATGCAGTGGGGTCATCTGGTTGAAGGGGATTTTGAAGTTATCACTCAGTTTTGCACATTAGCCTTGGCATAATTTCTGAATACTGAAGTATTTAAGGATGCCTCCAGCTTCAGATGTAATGGTGAATATGATTTATGGTCTGAATTGATGAGAGAGGAAGCTGCAACTGGTGAGAACTGAGCTGTCCCATATTGGAGGGGACCAAGTCCAGAATTTTGCCTCCCCTAGTTGGAGTGTAGACAAACTAGTTCTGAGAGTGCTCATTTATGAAGACCAGATATGTCAGGCCATACATGCTAGTAAATCTATAAGTCTCACAGTTGATAGAAGGGTACTTGAAGTCCCCTAGGCATATGATGTTTGGCCTAATTCATATTGTCTCCATACTAGTCAGGTAGGAAGTATGGGCCAAGAGGGACATCTAGTGGGTCCTATAGTTAGCTATGATGTGATAAAGAGTTTTATTAATGGTCAGTTTAACATGAAGGAATCTCAGGTCATTTCCTGCCTAACAAGAAGAGCTGTGATGTTTTGTTTTACAAAAATTGAGTCACTACCACTTTTAGTACCTTCATTTAGTCCGATGGGCCTGAACACATGGTTGGTATTGAAACTTGCACTGATAGTGTGCTATCAATGGTCTAGAACAAGGTCTCCATGAGGATGCATATATCCAGGGTAAGCAGTACCTGCAGAAACTGATATTTTTTTGTTGCGGCTCCAAGCATTGAGCAGCAATACCTTTATGATATGCAGATTTTTTTTTTTTTTTTTTTTTTTAAGTTGGAAGCTTTTGAAGGCTGACATTCCTTAACTTATTCCTTCCAGTACAGCTCTTTTGAGCATGTACTTTTAACCCCAGTGGGTGTGGTTTGAGCTTTTAAAAAATGAAGTTATCACCTTAGAGTTCAAACAAATAGTACAATAAGTGTTACTAAAAAACTGTAAATGGCAAACTATTCTGGATAAATTAATCTTTACATTAGTGACATTCATTCAGTTTTATGCTTTAAATTAGATTTCATAATTCAAAATAAAGGCAGTCAATATTAATTTTGTAATGTTGTATAAATAGCTTATGATATCTTAGTAACCAGCAAGACACATACTGCCAGCAGGATTTTCTTCATACTGCTGTGAGCTTTCATATGAGGCTATGCAGTTCACCTGAATGTTGAGATATGTTTAGAGAGCTATGAACATTATTACAGTGCAAATAAACAGAATACAAATATATATTCAATATCTCTTTAGCTGCATTAGATAGAGGTCGGTTATCAATACACTTGTGTTTGTCATCATGCATGCTTTAAGATAAAATTTTCTGATACCTTGAATGGTTTCGGAATTATTAAGGCAAATATGAACAAGCAATATTTGAAGCCTAGATATGTCAGTAAGAGGTAACTGCAGAAATGCCTGAAGGCGAACATGGCTGCAATGAGATAAAAAAGCACCATGAAGATAGACAAGGTTTTAAGCAATACGCAAAATCCTTGTGGAAATAGGTGCAGGCCATCCTTGGCAAAGCAATTAGGACTGTCTCCTCTCCCATCATTGTGATATATATATTGGACCCCCCCCCCCTAGAATGACACCAGAATCTAAGCCAATTGTTGAAGACAGTAATCTTTTGTTCACATTTGGGGGGGGTCATTCTCAGTGATATTAAAATGCTACTCAAGGCTAGGTTCATAGCTGCCACAGTCACATATTCCAAGAGCTCCATCATGTCTCTTTTCATATAGTCCAGGGGGATATGTGTCAAGCAAATTTATTCCCACATGTACAATGACTGTGTCACATGTGTACTTGTGGGCAAATCCTGGCAACCAATATGCAACTAATCATGACCCTCTCTTTACACAACATGGTGAGGGGTGCGTTATTGTGTCTCAGTATGAAGTCACTTATGACTAGGATGTGGAATTGTATGGAAGTTTGCCTTATCTGCTCTTGATTTGAGACACTGACTAACAGCCTTAGATACATGCTTCATGGTAGGTGCTGCCTGAACTGAACGTTTGTGAAGTTATGAGATTGCACTTATTTCTTAGGTTACATTTAGGAACCCTTTGTTGTTTAGACTCATCATATTTGGGTCTAAATGTTTTGCCTGTACTATGGGTGATCGGTATAGTAAGACATGTGACAAGGGAAGGTATACCTAAGAAGAACCGAAATGTGAAGTCTAGAATGATGCATTTGTGACGGACAGAACTGAAGAGGAGGAACGCGAGGAAGAAAAGAAGGAGAAGTGTGTGGTAGAAACCAACGATGAAAGACAGAGCAGAGAAGTGTGAAGGCATGTGGTGGTGTTAAACTTTCAGACAACTCAAACATGATGAGCATAGTGTGAAAACACAGAACTTCAGAAATAGCACAGGCTTGGGGTTAGCACCCATTACTAAGGTGGTGCAGGAGGGCAGAAAAATCTAAATTACTGTGTCAAAAGTTCCACTTTTTCCTTGCAGTAGTGAATAGCTTTGTTTTACCCAAACACTCACATTTCCCACCATGAAGAGTTTCTAATTTTTTCAAGAGTCACAATAGCACCATTTCATTTAATTTTCTATATTTCAAAATGCAGACGAAGCAGATGAGGATACCTGCTTTTTATTTGTCTCAGTCCTTTCTACTTAAACATCCACTTCCAGGAGGTCCAGCCAATCAGCAATTTCTTTCTGAACAAAGTCATAATTATTACCTTCCATTTTTTCCAGTATGTTTATGAACCACATACCTTGCTCAATACTTTAGGTCTGTCTTACATAGCTTTCTGCTTTTTCAATCTTTATTTCAGTTTTCTTTTTCCATTTGCAACACTTGTAGTACATATTGTTTAACGTCTTCCCTTTCTTGTCTCTTTTTATCAGAAGCTTGGATGAATTCTTCTAATTTAAAATGAATGCTTAATTATTGAATTTTTTTATTATTTTCATTTGATAAACAGGATAGTCTGATCAAGCCATAACCCCTTTTCAGCAGACTCCCTAGAAGAAAACTACAGTACAATATGTGAATATAACAAAAGACACTTGAAAACAGCAAACAAAAGTCTGATTAATTAAAAAAAGGTTAAGAAAACGTAATATGATACATCATTGCAATGCAGTGTAGCATAATTCCCGAATTCTTTAAAAATATCTGCTAACAATACATTTTTCTTCCCCCACATGAACATTTTCTGGAGTAGAATCATTGCTCAACTACCCCACCATTAACTAGGAAAACTACTCATGTACCAACTCTTTTGCTCAACGTTTTCTGGAATTCATAAATTCCAATGCCTTGGATCAACTTATCCACACTCCCACCAGGGGCAGCAATATCCTAGACATGGTCATTACCAACATGGGCAACCGGTGTTCCACACCAAAGGTCAATTCCTCGTTGGTCAGATCTGACCAAAGCTAATCATCCTAGACATCCACATCCCACCCCCCCACCCCCATTAGGGAAACCTCCGTAAAAAATTTCTCCTAATCCAACTTCACGCTTCTTAAAACAGACGTGGCAAATTTCACAACACCCATGCAGATGGACAATAGAGGTACGACTGCTGAATCCTACACAAATGCACTTTATAAGCACTTACACAAGTGCATGGATCATGCAATCCCTAACACAACCAAGATGCTATCCTCCAAAAAAAGGAAGCCAGTCTGGTGGTCCCCTGCCATAAACAAACTCTACAACAGAAGAAAGAAACTGTTACAAAAAAAAGTAAAATCCCATGATTGGAGGAACTCCCTGGTCAGCCTCAGTAAAAAGCTGAGATCCCTCATAAAATCCTCCAAAGCTAGTTACGAAAACAAAATTGTCACTGATTCTAAAGACAACTACAAAGCATTCTACAGCTATGTCAAGAATCTCAATGGCCACACTCAGATCTGCTCTGAGTTACAGCACAATGTAATTAAATATACAGAAGCAACGGATATTGCCAACATCCTGGCAGATAGGTTCAGTGCTAACTTTACCCCCCCTCTCACCCCCTAAAGGGCCCATCTCTATACTGGAAGAATGCAAAGTTCCTGTAATGACGGCTGCACAGGTAAAAAACACACTCTCCAAAGCCAAGAACACAGCATCCATGGGACCTGACAACATCCCAGGCTGCGTTCTACATGAACTACAGAAGAAATTGGCACCCCACCTAAGTACCAAGTTCAATCATAGCCTCACCTCAGGCTTTGTGCCCACTGAATGGCACACAGTGATGGTTATCCCACTCCACAAAGGGGGAGCCACCACGGACCCCAGGAACTACTGCCCCATTAGCCTGACGAGCCTAGTCTGCAAAGCTATGGAACATATCATCATGGAACTTATAAACAATGACATTGGTAATCTCCAAACTCTGGACCCCACCCAGTTTGGGTTTGTAAAAGGCAGATCATGTCTCCTAAACCTGATAGACTTCTTTGAAGCGGTCACCAAAGCCGTAGATGAGGGTAAGGTGGTTCACACAGCCTATCTAGATCTCGCCAAGGCTTTCAACACCATTCCCCACTCTGGAATTATAGATAAACTCACTAAACTTGGTATAAATCCCTATGTCACAAGATGGGTTGCCAACTGGCTCACTGACAGAACCCACACTGTGAAAGTAGCAGACTCCAAATCCGACTCCAGACCAGTGACAAGTGGAGTACCACAGGATTCAGTCCTGGGTCCTCTTCTGTTTGGTATCTACTTCTCAGAAGTACAGGCTAACACAGAAGACCTTTGGCTAATGAAGTTCGCAAATGACTGCAAACTAGGAGCCATAATCGAAACTCCTAACGATGTGGACATCCTACAAAAGGGCCTCCCTGAGACAGATGCCTGGTGTCAAAGCCATGGCCTCAAGCTCAATGCCAAAAAGTGCATTGTCATCCCTTTTAGTAAAAACTCTGTACCCGTGAACTACCACATAGGCGGTAGTCTACTTAACACCGAAAGTGTGATAAGAGACCTTGGGATACAGGTGGACAGTAGTCTCTCCTTTGATTATCACATAACCACAGTAGTCAGGAAATCCTTCTATGTGACACACCTCATCACAAAAGGTTTCTCATCCAGGAAAAAAGAGGATATTGTTCCCTTCTACTCGTCACTCATTAGACCTATTATAGAATACAGTGCCCCTTTTGGTATGTACCTCACAAGACATCTACAACAACTAGAAAGGTCGCAGAAATACCTCACAAAGAGGATTACCAGCCTCAAACAGATGCCCTACACAGACTGTCTCAAAAAACTCCAGCTTTACTCCATCGCATATCGTCTACTCAGAGGTGATCTCCGCCTAACATACAAAGCTATGTCAAACCCAGAGTTGTTGGACATGCCCCATTTAAAGAAATCCCAATCTCTCTGAGCTACACACTCTAGGGACCTAAACCTTGTCACCACAATAAACAGAACATACTGGAGGGATAGATTCCTGTCCCAGAGACATCCCATACTACGGAACAAACTACCTATCTATATCAAACAAAGCTCCTCATTAGCACTCTTCAAGAAAAATCTTGATGATTGGATACGAGATAACAAATTCACCCCAGGGATCATTTCTGTGACTCTTCTCGACAGGGGCACAGGAAAAAATGATCTTGGGTGGCAAAAGTCAGGGTACCTTTTTGGCTAGGCTTATATAGGCCCTAAGGCAACTAGCCTAGTACCTACCTACGAACCTATGTCACAACTCTTTTCATGTGCTTAAGCCATCAAACTACTAATGCAGTAATAGCAAAACTAATTTCATAGTTTGAATAAGTTTTTTAACTTGTATTCCTAATAGAGATAAGGGCCCAGTCAAAATGTGTCTGACTTGATGTTTGCCAGAAGTTCCATCTTTAGTCCAGCCATGTTGAGTTTTATGTTTACTTGTTTAGCTCACTTTTGCTTGGAACCTCTGACCCTTTATATACTATTCCTCATTCCCTTCAGTACAGCTCTTTTGAATGTACCTTTAACTCTCAGTTGGTGTGGCTCCAGCATTTAAAAAATAAAGTTACCACCTTACAGTTCGAACAAATACTCATTGACAGAGGTCCAATATCAATACAATTGTGTTTGCATCATGTATGCTTCAAGATAAAATATTTTGAAACTGTGTATGTAGCATGGTTTTGGCATTATTAATGCAAATTATTTGACCCCTAGAGGTGCAGTAGGAGGTAACTGCAGAAACGCCTGAAGGCGCACTCGGTCTTAAATGCGCTGCAAACTAAGAACCTCATTCATTCAACTTTTTGGGATTTGCATGGTTCAGACTTTATTCTTCTTGAAGTACAAAACACTTACCTTCTGAGAAAAAAAAATGTTCTGTGTTTTAATTCCTATTTTATGGAATGTCCTACATAGTTCTGCTATTCTTTTATGAGTCAGATAAAGTTGTTCAATTAGATTTGTCGTAGAAGTATGATTCCTAGCTTTAGGTGTGACTTCATCTTTTTCTGAGCTTTGTATATAAATCATTTCATCTTGTGTGTTGCAATTAGTATGCATGTTATTTGCCAGCAAGCATAATTGCAGCTTTAGCACATTTGTGCTGTTTATTTTTACTCTTGCTTGTTAACATAGTTGACTGCTACCATGTAATCAGTGTATTTAATGTTTTCCATTGATGGTATTTTTATTATTTGCATTTGTTTGTAATTGTATGTTGTACATTGGAACCTATTCCTATTTGTCACCTGACAAAGCATCTGGATGAATGGAACATTATTTTATTAAAACATAATACAGGGAATTATGATCAGGTCATGATCATAGCCTGTTTATTATGTGTTTGAGACATGAATGCCAATAAATTTATGTTGAGAGCGAAGCTTAACTGATTTGTCTTTTTCTGAATTTCAGAGCATAACCATAGTGCTCCATGCACTACAAATAAATTATTTAAACAAGAAAATATTAAATGTATTTGCCTTTTTTTTTGCACATTAACTGTACATACTTATTATGCCTATTAATCAGCCTTGTTTCTTCTTTACCCTAAAGCATTTTGTCCTATAGCTGAAAATCAATAAAGTACTTCCTTAGATATAAAAACATGATTATAGATTAGAAACTACAAACATAGAAGAATCTGCTTGACAGGTTATATTGAATAAGAACTGTAAGGCAAGAGGGCCACAAGCATCAACTAAATAGCCAGGCAATGAGAATCAATGATAATCAGAGTGTATCTCTGTAGTCCTCAGGATTATAAATCACACAGTCTCATACACCCAATCAAGGAGGATGGCACAGATCATACACAACCACGCTACGCACACAAGTAATGCCCTAGTTGAAGGAGAATATTACTTCCTTCTAATTCCATTTAAGAAATTTATATGGGATTACAGTTATATTTTAGATTTTTTAGGTTTCATTTTCTTGGTTTTCAGGCAACATATCTAACTTAAAATAATGTATAGTACTATTTAAGAAGTTTGTAAGGAGTTAAAGTTATATTTTTCAGGTTTTGTTGTCTTTGTTTTCAGGGAGTATCTCCAGCTTAAATTAATGCCTTGTAATATGTAACTTGTAAAGTGTTTTATGTAATTTGTGTCTATTGTGAGTACTGCAGAATACCACAACTTAAGCTCAGTTATTCACTCACAGGTCACACATTATTTTTTGTAGATGAATAAAAGTTTCTACAACAGGACAAGTCCCAGGCAGTCAAAGACCTCCATCTCACAGTCACGGACGCAGGTGTCTTATAGCTCAAATGGGCTGCAGTTTGCACTCAAGTAAGGAGTTTGGGCAAAGTACTGCAGCCATCTAGACAGAGATTGAGACAGAGAGAGACAGAGAGAGAGAGAGAGAGAGAAAGACAGAGAGACAGACAGAGAGAGACAGAGATGCTACATATTGCCCAAACACATGTTTTCAGTTTGAGCAAGGTAAATCCAGCAACAGAGGCGAGGGGAGGGACTGAAATGGGGTAGCTCAGCTTTTCAAGCAATGATTCGAAGAGGATTTAGGTTTATAGAGCAGGAGGGGAATTTTGGGATGATAGATTTGTAGTTGAACTTAGTGTTAGGAGTAGCAGGGAAATTTTAGGTTTAGGGATCAGTAGGGGAGTTTAGGGTTAGTGAGGGGGAGATGAGTTTCAGGTTTAAGGAGCAATCGGGAAGCTTGGAGTTGGGGTCTAGAGTTGTAGGTTAAGGGAGTAATTAGGGACTTTAGGTTTAGGGATGAAGGTGGAGGACAAAAGGAGTTTTATGTTTAGGAAGTGATCAGGGAATTTAGGTTTAAGGAGTGGATGTGGAGTTTTAGGGTTAGGGAACAATCTATAGAGTTGGGTTTTAAGATCAAAAGGGGACTGTAATTAAGGTTAGGCAGTGATCATGCACTTTAGATTTAGAGAGTGGAGCAGAGCATTTCCAGTTAGGGTTAGATAACAAAGATTCAGGAGAGGGTTAGGGACTTGGCTGGAGTTTTTAAGGATTAGAGTTACGGCTCTGATAAAGCTATACAGCATAAAAGAGTTGATTGGTGAAAGGGGCTAAATTAGGGCACTTGTCATTTAGAGTAAGTGGCAGTGAGCAAGTGTATTGCAGGCTAACATGATCACTTGTAGCATACCCTAGTAAAGGGATTATTTAAAAACAGCTCAGTCAAAAATATTTAAAAAAACATAATGTTTGCCTCCAAGACTAAACTTTGAATCTTTTGTAATGAATCCTTATAACTTAATTCACAAAAGCTTTCAACATTCAAATACAAATTACTTTCACAAACAAAAGAAAAATTGGAAAAGTTTTTGTATGGGGGGGGGTGTCAAGCTTCTCTGCACTTTCCAGTATGGTGAGCTATGCCCACACATACCTGACTACTTTTATTCACCAACTCTAACAATGCTTTATCTCACTGAAAGTTTTTTGTTGCTATGCTTAATTTGAGTTAGGGTGTTTCGACCATCTCTGTGTGGTATTTGAGATAGCTTCACCAGTAAGAAGGACATGGGGATTTTGAAGAAATGTTACCTTTCTGATTTCTCTGCAATTAATTCTGTGACAGGGATATATATGGAGTGCAAGGTAATCTAGAAAAGATGAACAAAATGTTATGCCTTTATTTACATTTTCATAAACCATTTTGTCCTGTTGGAAAAATTACTTGAAGCTAGGAAGAACACCCCCTCTTTGTGTACAAGAAGGTTACCCCGCTCTTTTCAATATGTGCCATGGTATCTTTTATATTCACCTGGCCTACCACCAGTTCAAGCTGATGGGGCCTTGGTTTAACATCTCATCTGAAGGATGGCACACCCAAGAGTACAGCACCCCCATTATGCTCCACTAGAGTACCAGTAGTGGAAAATTATTCCAGCTACCTGTAATGGAAATAGAACTTACAATAATCTTTAAGTGTGATACCTGTTGAGCTACTGAGACATGGCCTAAGGAAGGATGCCTAGCTGTGTGATTTCATTCTATAGTCAAAATGTTTGGTTCCCCAATATCATTTTATAATAATAATTCACAATGGTGACAAAAACACATATTGTTTTAGGTTCATAGATTCATAGGTGTGTACTAGGCTAATGGCCCTGGAGCCTCTACAAGCGTAGCCCATAGGATTACCCTGCGATTTAAATCAGATATACGTGTTTGCTGAATTGAAATTTCAATTGTTTTGATATCTTTACAACTTTTCAGTGGCTTCTAATGAGACTGCTTTGATTCCTTACCTTTCTGACTGGCTCTGGCTTGAGAACGGGTTTGCCTTTTGAATGACAGCTTTTGATTTTTGTTATTGGCCCGTCCTTATGCAGCATTTATTATTTATTTATTTTAATTATCCATTGTTGACAGGGTTAGTCCAACTAGGCTATTAGCCTCTTTTCAGGGGAGACCAGAGCTGGCATTTGTACTGTTGGGGAAATTTGGCCATGCATCAGTGACCTTCCCCTACTTTTTGCGAGTCACTAGAGGGCTGCTACCAGAACTCGTGACGTCCATAATGAAGGACTGCAGCAGCAGTACATGTGATCAGTAAGAAGATGGAGTCGTTTTATAAAATAAAACAGTAACTGTGGCTAATGAAGGGACAGAACTTAATGTCCTCACATTATAAGGATTAGCAACACCTATCCTTGAGAAAATGATAGAAGAGAAGGTTGTGGATGACAAAATGCAATGGGGCATGGCCATGGAGGGGAATTTTCAGATAGGAATGCAGAAAGGCAGCAAAGGAACATCATCCGCTAGAGAAGGAAAAGAACAACAGAGGGAGTGTCTGGTCATCAGAGTACTTGGATTTAAGGGTCTGCAATGTATTGGGCCACAGAATGAAATAAATATATTGCAAGCAGTGTACTGAAAAATGTTGTATAATATGTAGCAGCTGTATGGAAAATGCAAGCAAAATGGGCCAGGAGCAATGTGAAGAACGTCAGCAGTTAGAACAAAGTAAGATCCCATTGTTCTGGAGGAGTGTAGTAAAAATACAACAGGAAATGAACAATGTATTGACAAATGTTTTGTATTAGACAGATTGATTTTGCTGTTGAGTTCTGATTTAACAGGCATGGCTCTACTTCATTTGGATAATAAGGCCTTTTGTGTAGTGGGTTTTGAGACTTTTTACTTGTTGAAAGATCTATGAATGAATCTGAAAAGAAGTATATTACAAGTCTATGAAATTAGTATATATTTCTTAATCGTAATATGCATTTGTAAAGAAAACTGTTTCTACCACTCATAACCATTGAAATAATTGGTGTCTATATTAAATCAGCGAATGCTTCAAAAAGCGAACGCTGATTTATCGACCCCATGTAAGTGAAAGCATGCAATCCTGAACACTTAGAACAGCAATTTTTTTCCCAGGGAAAAAAATCGCTGTTCCAAAAAAGAAAAAAAAGCTTTAAAACATTACATAAAGTGGGGGGCTTTGCTCCCACACCCCCAACTACTTAAATATACCAACTCCGAGATGACACTACAGTGACGAAAATGGCAAAATAACGAAGGCGGGCAAGCAATTTCTTTCCTGGAGAAAGAATTGGCTTATATGCCGTTTCGGTATTTTGCCATTTCGTGCTTTCAGGTTCAATCAAGACACATTTGAAAGAATGCGTCTTTGATCATATAATAGGAAACCAATAATTGCATTTAATTTAGACGGTGCATGATATAAAGAAAGCAGCAAATGAAAGAATATGGGTAACAGTGAGAACGGCAGAAAGTAAAAGAAAACATGTTTCAGATATGATGGTGATGTTACTGGTTTACAGGCTACAATCTTAGAACAGATACAAAAAAGTAATGAGTTATCGTATGATGTTAAGAAACAATTAAGAAAAAATAATCTATTTTACTTTAAAGTTTAATGCACTGATTCCAATTGGATTGAACAAGGAAAGTGTTTTTTATAAGCTGTTTTTTAAGAGAAAATGTTTTAATTGAGATGTTAACAATGTGTTAATTGGGCTATGATGTATAAATGTAGGAAATTGTTGAATGTTTAGTATACTCTGTTAAAGGCTTTGTAAGCTGAGGTGCTAGAGGAAAAAGTTGGTGTTTTTTTGTACTAAAGAAATCTTTACAATGTTGGCTTTATTCGTGGTGTGTCTATGTATCAAATATATTTACGTTAAACAGAAAAAAGGAGTGACAAGTATTGGGTTCAACCCAAAATGCTTTTTTTTTTTTTTGTGGTGATCATTCACATTTAATACAAATCTATGATAAGAGGAGGTATGGTTAGTTTGGAGAAATAGGAAATTCAAAAAAAAAAAACTGTAAGCCTAGTTTGATTGTCCCTTATTAAATAAAGAAGAGGAGCATAATGAAATAAGTGATATAAAAGAATGAAGAATTTTAGAAGATGAGACAGAGGAACAGAGGAGGTAGAGGAGGAAATAATAGTTGGAGAAAAAGTATTGGAAGAAGAAGAGAAAATAAGAGATATACAATAATAATGGGAGACTGAGGACAGATGTGAAATATTAAGATGGGAAAGTAGAGAAATACTGATGGAAAATAAGTATGAGGTAGTAAATGTAGACTATGATGTGCAGAAAGAGGAGGAAAGTTCTAAAAGTGAAAAAAACATGGTGAAATCAATAGATGGGAGTGTGAGAAGAAAAAGGAAGACAAATGATGCCTATGAAAAGATGCAAAGAAAGAAAACAGTTGATTTAAATGATTTCCCTATATCCTCAGGGAGAGTGGCATAATGGTTAAGGTGTTTACCTTACAAACACAAAATGCAGTGTTTGATTCTCACCAGGGGTAAATAGCTAGGCTTAAAATGGCCCAGAAGGGCATCTAGCCTAGTACAAACCTATGAAATGTGAATTTGTTAAATTGTGAATAGCATAAGAAATTATATAAGAAAAATGGTTTTGCTAGAATGTTATAAAATATATGTGGATATGTGTTGTTACTCAGATACTAGATATATGAAAGTTAAAAAAAGAGAACAGTTTGAAAATATGTGAATGATGGAGAAGAATGCATACTCTGAAATTTCAGTATTGATAACAAATTAGAAATGCGATCGATGTAAAAGTAGTGATAGCAAGGAAAAGGGTATTCATATGTTATACAAAAGTAAAAATGAAGCCAATAAGGCTGATATTAAATATGTATAACGAAATATGAGTGAAAGAAAAGATGTTTGAGGAAATAAGAAAGTATGTGACAGTCAATGTGGCTATTATTTTATTGGATGATTTAAAATGTAAATTAAGAAAAAAGAAAGGAAAGATTACACAACATGTGAAAATAGAAAGATTACACAATGTGAAACTACTCATAGGTGTCACAAAATATGAGGTTAAAAACAGGTAACAAAAGAACATATACAGTTAGATGAGCTAATTTAAGCAAAGAAATAGATTATATATTTATTTAGAAGTTTTGAGAGAAACAAAAGGGGGTGCAATTAAGCATTTTTTTGGATTACAAAGAAATCTAAGCAATGATTGGTGAGAATGATGAGATAATGAAAGAAGCGAAAGGAATAAAGACATTAACAAAGAAGTTAGATAAATAAGTTGATACATTTGGAGAAAGAAAGAAAGAAAGAAAGAAAGAAAGAAAGAAAGAAAGAAAGAAAGAAAGAAAGAAAGAAAGAAACTGTGAAAGGAGCATTTGACAATGAATATATATATATGTGTGTGTGTGTGTGTGTGTGTGTGTGTGTGTGTGTGTGTGTGTGTGTGTGTGTGTGTGTGTGTGTGTGTGTATAAAAAGATATGAAAATGGTGGATTGTGTACAAAAAGTATAAAAATGTATATTCAAATAGAAACAGAAGAAAGAAGGAAGGAAAAAGAGGAATATTGCTATCTGAATGAAATGTTAAGAATTACTAAAATCAGGACATAGTGAATTTGGAAGGAAAAAAAGAAAATTATGTGAATCCAATGTGGTAAAGTAAAGGTGTTATTTTATAAAAAGAGATTTTTCTGAAAGGAAAAGAAGTAGAGGTGTCTCTATTTTGGGAGAACAGTGTTAAGTCTAGTCATAGTAGGACATGTTGTTTAGGCCGCGTTACCTTTTAGTAAGGTATACCTGTGGGCATTCCAGTGGTTGCATGTGCGCGCATGTGCATGGACAGATACATGGCAAAGGGAACATTATATTCAATGACTGGCCAAATGAGGCTGAGTAAAGGGGAACAATGATATCCCTGGTTGTAAACACAACCCTTTTGCTTATAACTTCTGCAATATAGAAGGACATTCTTACAAGAATATATACATGCTGGTCAACTTTAGGTCACTCTCCACATAAGTTCTCAAATCTTGAACAACTGGGTCAACTCTTAGGGGTGGATTGTGAATATGGTAGTTTCCTGGGGTAGAAGCACTCCCAAGGGATACAATAATTCATTTTTTGGCATTTAGTTTCAGTCCATGATTTTGCCACCAGTTGTTTTTGTTATTGGCTTTTACTTCAGAAAAGTAGATGGCAAACAGGAGAGGTCTCAGAACAGAACTATGGTGATCTACACTGGTGGCTGGTCTCTTTGTGAAGGTAACTTCTGGTATTTTGATTATCTGCTAATTGAATGAACATTTTCTTAAATCTTGTAAATTTAGTCATGTTTGGATGGATGTGCATTTCACTGAATGTGAAAAAGATTGAACTGTTTTTTTTTTTTAATTTAGATGTAGTGACTGATAGTTAATATGTGTGGGTATGAGTTTTTAATGTTGAAACTTTTGGTTATATCAAAACTTTTAGCAATAGGTGTGGAGGTGTGGGCAAGTATGTGCAAGTACGGTTTAGAGTAGGGGTTAGAGAAGGGGATAGATTTTGTAAAGTGAGTTTGTGGTGCTGTATACAACATGTCTCTGAGTATCTTCTGTAATTGCAATGTTCCTGAAAGGATTCTTCCTAAAATAAAGTGTAGAGTTGGAGTTAGGGGCAGGGTTAGGTTGGGGCTCCACTACTCATCCCTACTAAAGTGTGCTTACTCTATCCCTGACCCGTTTTTAACCTGAACTCTACAACTTTCCTTACAAAAAAACTCTTTTGGAAATACTACCCAGGCAAAGTTTGTCTTAAGATAGTAGTAGAGCTCAAGTCTTTTCAATGTAATGGCATTCATTGTATTTCCTTTATAGCTGAATGGAGTTCCAATAAAAAATGTCAGTAGTAGTTCATTGAATAATGCTGGTGTGTGTGTGTGCGTGCATGTAACACCATAGCACAATAGTATTTATGATTCACCAACTTTTATGTTCAATCCGGTTTTGTTGAGTAATAATGCTGACAAACGTTTAACATACTCATGTAGAACATTTTCATTGTCTTGCACTGTGACTGGGCTTTTGTAGTTGTAATGCAGCCTGGTTAACAGATATGAAGATGTGATAACAACTGCTACCCAAAATATTGGATCCACTGATGATAAATTAAGTGTTTGCTAACATGTTCATTCAAAAATGATGAGACTGTCCATCTCGAGGTAATACCATTTTACCCATCATATTCATAAATTTGTTACTACGCAAATGTTTTACTTAAAAGATAAACATGCGCCAACTGCTGATAGGGTGGGCATTATATGTAAGTAACAGATTGCCTAGGGTTGTTGTAAGGCACAATAAACATGGGCATTCTTGCACTTAGAAAATGGCATCTATATTCATTTTTACTGACTGTCTTGTATTATTGTTTTTACGAATATTGAAGCATATTTGTGGATATATGTTGTTTTCTCAGAAAAAAAGTGTCCCTGTCATAGGTTTATGCATTCATTTTTAGTTTCCTTACTGCTTGCTACAAAGAAACGCAAACACGCACGCACACACACACACACACACACACACACACACACACACACACACACACACACACGCACACGCACACGCACACGCACACACACACACACACACACACATACACACACACACACACCAGCATTATTCAATGAACTACTACTGACATTTTTTATTGGAACTCCATTTCACTATAAAGGAAATACAATGAATGCCATTACATTGAAAAGACTTGAGCTCTACTACTATCTTTAGACAAACTTTGCCTGGGTAGTGTTTCCAAAACAGTTTTTTTGTAAGGAAAGTTGTAGAGTTCAGGTTAAAAAAGGGTCAGGGATAGAGTAAGCACACTTTAGTAGGGATGAGTAGTGGAGCCCCAACCTAACCCTGCCCCTAACTCCAACTCTACACTTTATCTTAGGAAGAATCCTTTCAGGAACATTGCAATTACAGAAGATGTTCATTTAAGTGTTGACAAAATTGAAAAGTAATCTCATGTGTATACATACACACACACACACACACACACACACACACACACACACACACACACACACACACACACACACACACACACACACACACACACACACACACACACACACACACACACACACACACACACACACACACACACACACACACTAACTACAAGTATTTTTTGCTTGCAGCATGCTAGCTCGCTGCCACTTGCTTGAAATGGCATGTGCTCTAAATCCCATTAACTCAAGTTGTCACTACCTCGCTCTATCAGCACCCCATCCTACAAAACTGTATAGGCCTCCCAGAACCCTAACCCTAAAATACGCTTCTCACTCCCTAACCCAACACACCCACCACTTCCTAACCATAAGGGTCCCTTTATGCTCCCTAAACCTTAAATCCCATTCTTGCTCCCTAACCCTAAACCACCCCTCCCACTCTCTAAACATAAAATCCCCCTTTCCACATCTTAAACCCAAAAGCCCCCTAAATCAAAAACCCCTTTCCTGACTGTTGTTCTAATCTACATTTCCACTTCACCAGGGTTGCTTCAATTACCTTCACAAACTAGAATAAGGTGTTCAGGTATGTGACTACAGATGCTTGCCTGAATTTGTATTCGAGTTCAAGAACGTGCAGAGGTAAGTGGCAGCCTACCTGCACTACATGACACTCAAGTCTCTGTCTTTTAGATGGTAGTCTTTGAACACTCACACAACACGCAGTTCCGGTACAATAAAGGCTGTCTCAGTGTTCGAGGACCGGACTGGTCCTAAAATAATCCCAAAAGTCCGATGAAAAGTAAAAAAGTGTTTTATTACACTAAAATGTATTAATGAGACTTGGGATTTGTTCAGAAATATATCTACTAGAACTAACGTGTTTCAGGGCAATATAAAATATAGTTTTAGGAGAAACAAGAATATTAAAAATATGATTGAAAGAGAAAAGATGAATATAGAAGGGATCAGTAAGAAGTGTGGTACATTTAGATGTGGTAGATGCACACAGTGTTCTTATATTGCTGGATTAAAGGAAGTGAGAATACCTAGCCTAGACTTGACACTTAGGGCTAGAAGGTATAATAGTTGCTACTCAAAAGGGGTTGTTTACCTAGCATGTTGGAGCTACTATATAGGGAAAACCGAGCGCCATCTCATATCTAGAATTTATGAACATATCAGGGATATAAACAAGCACAACAAGAATAACGCCCTATATAGGCATGCTTTGACTTGTAATGTGGCTGATTACAAATTCTGGGTAATAGAGGAGGTCGCTCACCCAGATAGGGGTGGTGACTGGGAGACGCTTTTGGAGTATAGGGAAATGATTTGGCAGTTAAGACTCGATGCATGTTGTGGCAAGGGCCTTAATGACCACATTTCGATAACTCCAGCACTAAAATTGTTAGCTGCAGACCCAAAGACTAAAAACAAAGTCAAAACAAGATGACAGTGTTACAATTTACTCCCTTCTTTTAAATTAAGAATTTTCAGAATTTTATATTTTATTGTCTATATTTTATATTTTACATATACATTTTATATACTTCATATATTTATTATATTTATTATATTTTATATATATATTCATGTATTCAATTAAATTTATATTTTTTATTACACATATTTATATATTTACATATACTTAATTATTTATTTATTTACTTATTTATTTTTAAACTAATAGGTAAATATATTATTTTGTATATTTATACTGTGTAATTAAATTGTTCTTCAACCATTCTGAATCGGACTGAATTCCACACAATCAGATAGTTTTTATATATTCATATATATATATATATATATATATATATATATATATATATATATATATTTTTTTTTTTTACAGCATACATTATATATTTAAAGTATGTTTGGGTTTGTCCTCATTTCATTTTATTTTATTTTATTTTATTTCATTTTTTCATTGTATTGCCTTTTTGGTACACTGTCCTTTGTTGTTGTATACGCTAGGTCCTTTTTCATATGCCAGCCCTTTAATGTTCAGTTAGTTAATCAGTGATGATACTGCTAGCCAATGATTTTGGAGCAATATGTATTAAATAAGGAACATTTAGAAATGGTGTTAGATTTTGAAGAGGCGAAAGCGCTCAATCTTTGTTCTATTTTTTAACATTTTATTTTATGTACTTTCTTTAGTGTAATAAAACACTTTTTTTACTTTTCATTGGACTTTTGGGATTATTTTAGGACCGCTCGAACACTGAGACAGCCTTTATTGTACCAGAACTGCGCGTTGTGTGGGTGTTTTGTGTTCAATTCTCCTTTGGTTATCAGTCTTTGAACACTCCTAGAACACCCACATACACATTCATTATTAGCTTGTCAACAGAATATGGAAAGATATTGAATGAAAAGCTTTGCAGATGCAGGGAGAACAACCTAGCTAAAAACTGAACTAGTTGACTAACCACTGTGCCATCCTGTTACTAAAATTATTAGATTAGACTACAGATATTTTAGTTTTATATCCATCCCATTATCCTACTTTGCTCTAATTTCCATCTAACTTTCTACTGTCTCCCCGTTTTGTTTTTTTTCCATTTTCCTTTTACTTATCCTGCCACACTCCTACACCCTTCTTCCAGACCATAATTATTGTACATACTGTTGCGTGATGACCAATAACTTAGTAGCTATTGGTATAGTATTTTCTGTATGGGTATTAATACATTATAGATTTAAGCATGTTGCTTAATTCTGGCAAAAAAATATTGTTATATATTTCTTTTTGTTAATATCTTGTGCCATAGGCAGGCTTAAAAGTGGTCAAAGTGGATTAATGTTCTACCCTGATTAAGAATATATAAGTAGCATACAGTAAAATAAAAACTATAAGATATATATATATATATATATATATATATATATATATATATATATATATATATATATATATATGTTTATTAGAATTGCAGATAATAGAAAAGCATTAGATTTCAGAAAAAAATGTTTTTTAAATAAAACAAATAGCGATAGTTTTAAATGGATTCATGTCAAGTCATCGAAGGTAATTTTGGTAAATGGAAATAAACGAAAACCATTCACCAATACCAACACGGCAATTTTGTTTCTGCAGGTGACACCCCCCCCCCAAAAACCACCACGAGATTTATATATATACCCACTCTGAGGTTGCACAACAGAGGGAAAAAAGCAAACTCCACTGTCAGTGAATGTTATTTCGGCGAACAACATTTGCTCTTTTTTGCATTTGCCAAAATTATGTTTAATGACATGATGTGCTGCCATTTTAAACTCTAACCCCAATAAGTAATTTTACAAGCATAGAACTTAATTTCTCATTTTAATGCACATGATGAGCCCATTTTATAATCACAGGATGCATATCATTTCTTTACTTTTTCTTCAAGCTTTCAAGCTATTGTCCGTACTATACTCAGGAGAATGCAAAATATAAAAAACGAATGAAGAAAGAGAGAGGTGGTGTTTTTTTTTTCTTTCATTTGTATCTCCTTTCTTCTACTTATTTGTACATTCAAAATCATCATGATGTTGTATAGCACACTGACTACAACTTAATCTATAGTCAAAAGGATGTTAATGATGCAGCATGCAGTTTTCATGTGCATGTAATGGTTTCTTCTTCTGGACATTTAGATGGATAAGATAGAGTTATTTCATTAGAAATAATGCCAAATACCAGCTGTGGTGTGAGTTTTAGTTAGACTGGACTGAGAAACAAAAACAAGTCCATTTGTTATAGCTTACATAATGATAAAAGAGGATAAATACCAGCAATAACAAAGTCCCAAGTTGAAAAAAGTAAAAACTGTGATCTCCAAAAAGCAAAGTTGACTCAGAAATGGCCAGGAAATCCAGTATGTAGAGTAAAAACTTTCTATTTCTATTTTTTATATATGCTTTTGTATTTCATTGCTGTGACAGTGAATGTGTTTCTAAGCAGCTTTTGCATGCATAAGAAGTGTAATAATGGTCCTATTTCTTTAACAACAGTAAGCTTTTACTGATTGGATAATTGGTGATAGTTTTTTATATTTAAATGGTAAAAAATCAATTTGGAATTACATCTGATGAAGCAGTATATCTGTGAAACCGCTTAAGTTTGTTTATAGAATAAAGAAAGGTTTTACTCTACATACTGGATTGCCTGGCCATTTCTGAGTCAACTTTGTTTTTTGGAGATTATAGCTTACATAATGACAATGTGTCAAAATTTAAATTATACTACCTCAGATCTCCAGGAGAATAATATTATATCAATATCAATAATGTGCTAATGAGAAGACTTCAGAAGACAGTGATCTTTTTTTGTTATATTAGAAATGATTAAGATATATTGGTATGTAACTGTCTTTCAGGTTTTCCCATTTAGGGGTTGTCACAGTGGAACTCCAGTCTGCTGATGATTGGCAGCGAATTTTTACGGTGTCGAGTTGCCAGCCTGGTGCCCAACCTTCAAAGAAGGAACACCTACACACCTACCTGCATGTCTTTAAATCCACTCGACCATGGGGAGGACATCCAGACTCCACACAGAAGGCGCTCCAGCTGAGAATGAAACCGGAGAGCCTCTTGCTGTGAGGCGACAATGCTAACCACTGCACCACAGTGGCCAAGATATACTGATACATCATGACATATTTATTTTACACAATCATATGGAATGATTTTATGAAAACACTATCCAAGAATTTAAATCAATTAGTTCAGAATAGTACAACAAAGAGAAAGGTTTTCATCCTTATGCATTGATTGTCAGTGGCTGACATAAGTGCAATTTAAATTCACATATGCACTACTATGGTTTATTTTAACTTTCATTTTAATTTAATTTACTCATTTGTTAACCACCTCAGACCCTTCCTCACCAGTAAGCTAAGCCAAAAGGATAAGGATAAAGTCAATGCACATGCAGCATGCTTCTGTTTGTTTCTGTTTGGTGAATTAATCTGGAACAATAAGCATGATCCAGTATTTGATGTGTTCATCTACAAGCCATTTACAGAAGTTCAGATGTGCATTAACAATAACAGTCACAGCTACATTTGTATTACCTTATGCTTATGATATAAGTATTATTTTTGTTCTGCATATTTAGCCATTCTAAACCCTGTTTTATTTGTTCCTGTGGACAGCCTATTTGAAACTATAACTTTAGGATCATTTTGTAGCTTCTCTTAAAGGCAGGCTTTTACTTTTCTAAATTTGTTCATTTGACCTTAACTTTATATTTATTACAAATGCTTTGAAATCCCATCAAAGGAGGTTAAATGTTCCAAAAGCCTCCTTTATGGAACAATAAGCCAATCCCTCATATTCACATGTACAGTATAATCAAAGAGAACATAAATCTGGCTTTCCTACTTGAAATCCCCTGGGAATGCTGGCATGCCTGAAACCTCATTGATCTTTTTACTGCATTTTATGCTTACTTTGCATTCGATTCTTCCCAGTCTTTATTTCTTTAAGGCAATTGGTTAATATTGCTTTTTTTCCTGACTATAAATTACTTTTTAGTTATTTTTCTAATGCTTTCCAAATTACTTATTAATAACTCATGACTTCTCACAGAATGGATATTAATTTAGAGGCCAGGTAAAATAGAGTGCTTCATTCCATTTGAACCTCATATCTGCTCACACCACTAGATTTTGGTGGAAATCATCATCAGCTAATATAGTAGAATTCGTAACATAAAAGGGTACTTACAATAATGTCATAATAAATAGAGATAGACATAAGTAAGGAATGGCAGCTGTTTTAAAATGCACAAAAAATCATATGATAAAAGGATTGATGATGTTTCACCAGATATGAGCCGCTTTTTCCTGATTAATAAAATAAAACTACATTTACAATTTCTTTCAAATGTTGTACAAAAGCACTGTGTCCACACTCAAGACAACAAGCCCTTGTACTTGTGCTTTGCCATTTAATGAAGACCACAAGAAAAAATAAACCGTGACTAAAGAAGCATGACGTTAATGTGGCCTGTTGTAATGCCTTGTTACTCCCAATCTCGAAATGAACATTTGCACGATAAAAGGTGCATTATACCATAAGGAGATCACAGTAGGAATCCATTTGATGTAAGTCATCAAAGCGCCTTTCTGAGTCTAAAACTGAAATTATTTAGTTTGCTTCTCTTCTATACGTAGTTAAACATTGCAGCTTTTATTCATATAGATTGTGTTGCTCGATGTTTGTGCCACAGTTCCACACAGTGTGCAATTCATTTAAAAGAGTGTCTGTGCCACAGTTCCACACAGTGTACACCATTTAAAAGAGTGTCTGTGCCACAATTCCACACAGTGTGCTATTCATTTAAAATGCAGTAGCCTGAAGGACAGCATTAGCATGGATATTACCTAATAGACAACTGTGGTCTGAATAGGGTGGGTAGCAGCAATGTACAGTGTTTGAATGATGCGCTAAACATAACGTAACCTCAAGAGTGATGTTTAAGAGGCCCACTAGATTTACATCACCATGATAATACTGCACAGAATCAACCAACACTAGTAGGAACAATGGGTCTTATAAAAAGTCTTCACAGTCGTATTTAGATATGCTACTGATACATGTGACTCCATATGAATTGCAGAATATGTCAGTTCTGGGCACATTGCTGGTGTTACAAAAAGCACTTTTGGTTAACATTAAAGCTTGAAGCAATGCCAATTTCACAAACCTTAATCATACTTTGACTTTTGAATGGGGTGCATTCCCATCATGGTATTAGAAACCCAAATGACTTGGAGAAATTATACATAAGTTCCCACAGGATGAGCACAGCCTTTTCAAGTGAATAATAATTGATAAATACTTGTTCCAACAATTTCATTCACTGACGTCGATATTCATGCACAGGGTCTCCATTCTACTTGATTATAACTTTCACACTGTTATAGAAAGAAATGGTTTACATATAGGGAGAGCTGTGAGAGAGAAAGATATGTTACAAGAGTGTTGAATGATGCTGTAAGGGTCTACCTTTTGCTGGAAAAGGTACATTTTTTTCTCCACAAAAGAAGCCAGAAATATAAATTACAACCATGTGGTAATGACAGCATGCCAGAATGATAGGTTCAAAGGACTGCATGAGAGGAGATCAAGCAGTGTGACAATGCAGATGAGATGAACAGAAATTGGACTGCCAGACAACAGAAAAACATCACAGACAATGAGAGACAGATAAAGAGAGCAAAGATAACTTCAGTTAGAATGAAGATGGTGTTAAACAGGAGAAGGAAAAGATACAGTAAGAGGTGTGCATACGGGGGATGGCATTGAGACGTACTCAACACAGTATATCACAGCAGAGGATGTGGCACTGGACACCTTGGGCCCATCAGATGGACTGTGCAGCTCAGAGTCTCCACTCCCAGCATCATTTACTGGTTTCTCTGTCATGTGTTTCCAGTTTAACTGTGCTGGATAGTGTTTACATCAGTAACACAAAGATGTCAGTCACATTCCTTTCCTGACATTTTAATACATCAACTGCGTGATCTACCTTAAAGTCTGCGCTTAAAGTCTGCATAAGTTCACCAACAAAATCCATATACCCCAAAGAGACCAGTAATTCAAACAATCCTAGAATCATCTTCTTATGGCTTTGCACCATGGTGTAAGTAACATCCCATGGAAAAGGATGTGGTGAGAAAGGTGAGGGCCGTCACCACACCAGATGGGAAAGACTACCATTGGAAATTAAGTATGTAACAGAAGATGGAAAAGAAGACCACATAATGTATATTGTGTTGCAAAGTAAACATCATCCGAAGGCACTGGTCATGCTGTACTTACCTGTCAAAAAATAATACACACTATCTGCAGACCCCATGCAGTGAAATGCGTATTAATACTCCTAAGCAGATAACATGCTGCTACATGGCCATTCTAAAATGCACAACAATGTGCCAAACCTATCCTATTGTCACTCAAATCAAAATGCATACTGTGGTGCCAGGGCACATTTAAGAGGTGTATAGTAATCATGGTGGTTATTGTAACATGAAAATTGTTATGCGTAGGAGACCACTAAGCACACAGACAGATCATTGTGAAGACAGTGACACTTTGTAATTCTAAAATTGCCTGTGTTATTGCCATACTGCACTCAGTAAGTGATGGAGAAAAAGAAGATCGTAGACCACATGCACCTATGAAATGCAACACCACAGTGTATTGCATGTGTATGGTTAAAAAAAACGCAGTTGTGATGGCAAACACGGACAAAAGTGCTCCATGAGTACAATGTCATACTACAGTGCAAAACAACAGGAGTACACATAGATATTATCTCACAGCACTGGGTAATCGCCAGTGTATAGGCATATCAATGTGTGTCCATGCAGCCATATGTATAAGAATACACATCCAAGTATGTGTTCAGTTATTTTATTTTTATTTTGCTTTTGTAGCTTATCTAAGTATGACTGTGAGACTTTTTTTATGAGACCCATTGTTCCAACTACTGTTGGTTGATTCTGCTGAGTATTATCGTGGTGATGTAAATCTAGTGGGCCTCTTAAGCATACAAGATAGGGCACTATGTAGAGTCTGTGCTGCTGCCCACACCTCCATTCATTGGTGAGTCTGAGATGGAAACACTCAGCATGTTTTTTGGACATAGGAGAAACCCCACTGAGACACAGGTAGAACACGTAAACTCCAAACAGGCATTGGCCAGCGGTCAGAACTGAACCTTGTACCTTGTGCATGGGAGGCAAAGACCTTAACCACTAATCCATCGGGTGCCTTACAGGGGGAAGAGTTGTACAGACCAACGCTTTGGGCATCTACTGTGGTGCGCAGTATCCTCAAGATAGGAGAACGAGGATCACAGACTGCGTACCGTGACAGGGATAGCCACTAGATGGTGTAAAATATGGCTCTAGGTGATTCAGTCATGTTGACTAATGTCGCCAAAAATGGGCATGGGTAGTTACCAGTGATAAGTGGGTTGAGGACCTGGCCTACTCTGACCCATGCCAGGGACCCATGCTAATGGTGGTAGGAGTATATGTGCCCCTTTTGGTCAGTGTGTGCCCACCATAAAGCCCAGCATCCCTAGGTTAATAAGCTACTGGCTGGCTGGTGTCTAGTTGCCCAGCCTGGGTTACCTGGGACAGCTCTGTTGAGCAAAAGCTAGACGTAAAGCCAACCAACCTGCCAAACATGAATTGAGAATTGCTATGCTTAATGCAGGTTCACTGACAGGATTCAGCTTAGAAGTGGATGGCATGATGATACGGAGAAGGCTGGACATCCTATGTACCCAAGAGATGACATGGAAGGGCAGTGCAGCAAAGCCACTTGGCTTGGGATCCAGAGTCTACTACTTGGGTGGAGGGCAAGCTAGAAAGGGGTGTAGGCATTGTGATGAGAGAGAGGCTTCAAAAGGCAGTAAGGGATATCATCAGAATTAATGACAAACTCATGGCAGTCAGACTCCAGTGTAATGATAGGGCAGTATTCATAATTTCAGCCTATGCCTCACAGCAGGGTTGTGATAGTGAGGAAAAGAGTGCATTCAGGCAGCAGTTGCAGGACCTACTAGATAAAGCAGGACAACATGAATTGGTGTTGATAATGTGTGACTTGAATGCACATATTGGGACAGACAGAACAGGATATGAGGACTCTCTGGGTCCACATGGGTGGTGCAACAGGAATAAAGAAGGAGAAGCCATTCTAGACTTCTGTCTGGCAAATGGCTTGATAGAAACCAACACATGGTTCAGAAAGAGAGGCAGTCATAAGATCACATACAAGAGTAGACAACGTAACTCAGGTGGACTTCATCCTAGTAAGGAAAAGGCACTGGGGTAGAATCCATTATTGCAAAGTCATCCCCAGTGAAACAGTCGGCCCACAGCATAAACCACTAGTTGCCATAATCAGCTGCAAACAGTGGTCAGAGAAGGCTCTAAGGTAAATAGAGACCAAGCTGAAGACCTGAAAGTAGTCTGTAGAGAAAGTACAACACTTCAATGAATTACTCAGGGCTCAAGCACCCCAAGAAGAGGAGGAAATAGGTGGAGATGAAGAAGAATGGCAGTGCCTAAAAACAGCATGTGTTAGGACTACAGAAAAGATATGTGGCTGAGCCAGATATGGAAGTAAGATACATAAGGAAAGCTGGTGGTGGAATGCAGAAGTCCAGGAAGTCATCAAAAGAAAAAAGAAGTGGAGGAAGAAGTGGGAGATTGAAAAGACTGACCAGGCTAGGAAAGACTACTGATTGGCTAACAAAGAAGCTAAGAAAGAAGTTGCAATAGCAAAGAATAGGGCATCAGAAGCACTGTACCAGCTTCTGGAAAGTGACTCAGTAAGGGGCACAAATAAACTATATCAGGTTGCAAGGCAAAGACAGAAAGATAAAGAAGATAGTCAGACACCCTTGATAAAGGATGCCAGCAACAACCTGCTCACCAGTCCAGAGGACATCAAAGGCAGATGGAAGGAGTATTTCCAGCAGCTTCTGAATGAAAAAAATCCCACAGAAGCTGTACTGCCCCAGAAACAGCTTACGATAACAGAAGAAGAGGAGCCCACCTTAGAAGAAGTAAGAACAGCACTAAGGAAGATGAAGTCAGGGAAAGCAGCAGGCTCAGATGAGATCACAGCAGATATGATAAAGATGCTGGGTAAGATGGGGAGAAATGGCTCCTGGGGGTACTAATAGCAGTGTGGAGAGAAAGGCATATCCCAAATGATTGGAGAGTAAGCATACTTATGCCTGTGTACAAGAACAAAGGGGACATCTACAACTGTGGGCAGTACAGAGGCATCAAACTCCTATTACATTGCATGAAAGTTCTGGAGAAGGTGATTGATAAATGGATACACAGAGTAGTAGAATGTAAGATGGGAGATGAGCAGTTTGGATTCAGATCAGGATGCAGCACAACTGACCTGATGTTTGCATTGAGACAGATACTTGAGAAGAAGCTACAGATGAGGAGACAGTCCAACTGGGCATTCCTAGACTTGGAGAAAACATATGACAAGGTCCCAAGAAAGCTGATCTGGGCAGTACTGCAGTGGTTTGAAGTCCCAGAAACACTGGTAAAATTACTGCAGGCTATGTACAAGGACCCAGTGACTCAAGTACGAACAGTGTTCGGCCTCACAGAGGGGTTCCCAGTGGGAGTGGGTGGACACCAGGGTTCAGCTTTGAGCCCACTGCTGTTCATACTGGTGATGGACTACATTAGCAAACAGGTTGGAGCGGATAGATCAACAAAGCTGCTGTATGCAGATGATGTGGCAGTACAGGCAGACTCTGAGCTAGAATTTCAGCAAAGGTTAGGAGAATGGAATGCAAATCTGAAGACAAATGGGATGAAACTAAGTACAGATAAGACAGCGGTCTTCTTCTTCTTTCGGCTGCTCCCATTAGGGGTCACCACAGTGGATCATCAGTTTCCATTTCTTCCTGTCCTCTGCATCTTGCTCTGTCACACCAACCACCTGCATGTCCTCTCTCACCACATCCATAAACCTTATCTTAGGCCTTCCTCTTTTCCTCTTACCTGGCAGCTTCATCCTTAACATCTTTTTCCCAATATACTCTGAATCCCTCCTCAGCACATGTCCAAGCCAATGTAATCTTGCCTCTCTGGCTTTGTCTCCAAACCTTCCAACCTGGGCTGACCCTCTAATATACTTATTCTTAATCCTGTCCACCCTCGTCACACCCAGTGCAAATCTTAGTATCTATAACTCTGTCACATCCAGACTGACTCCTGCCTTTTTGTCAGTGCCACTGTTTCCGACCCATGTAACATAACTGGTCTCACTACCCTCTTTTAGACCTTCCCTTTCACTCTTGCTGGTACTCGTCTGTCACAAATCACTCCTGACACACTTCTCCACCCACTCCATCCTGCCTGTACTCTCTTCTTCACCTCTCTTCCACAATCACCATTACTCTGAACTGTTGATCCCAAGTATTTAAACAGACAAGACAGTGGCAATCCCAGCAAATTGGTGAAATCAGAATAATCTGAGCATAGAGATAGAAGGGAACATAGTAGAACAGGTAAAACAGCTTCAAGTATCTGGGAGGAGGAGTTGAGAAGGGTAGTCTGAATGAAGATAGAATCAGAAGGGCTGCAGCCAACTGGCATAGAGTATCAGGTGTAGTCTGTGATAGAAGAATACCAAAGAAGCTGAAAAGTAAGGTGTACAAGACAGTGGTGCGACAAGTACTACTGTATGGTACAGAAACCTGGGCAGAAAAGGCAGAACAATTGAAGCTAGAGGTGATGGAAATGAAGTGCCTGAGAAAGGTGGTAGGATGTACACTGCGGGACAGGTGAGGAAATGAGGACATAAGAGCAGAAGCCAAAGTAGCTCCAAATGCAGGAAAGATCAAAGTGAACAGATTACAGTTGTTTGTGCACATGTGTAGAAAAGCAGAAGACAATCTGGTGAGGAAAATTTGGGACAGACAGGAAGAAGGTAAGAGGAAGTGAGGTCGTCCAGCAAAGAGGTGGATGGATTGTATGAAAGAAGATCTGTGACAGTCAGGCATGAGTGCTGAAGAAGGCAGGAGTGTGGCACTGAATCGAGAGAGTTGGCAACAGTTAATGCGATACCCTGACCCCATGTAGAAAAATGGGAAACAGGGGGCTGATGATGATGATGATTTGCTTTTGTTTACTAGGTTTGTCTGACCGAGTTTAGTCAAAAATCCCTTTTCAACAGAGGCTCAGGGAGAAAAGTTCAAAAATATTACAAGTATTTTTAAACAGACATTCAATTATATACATAGACAGACATTAAGGAATATACAACAATAATTAAACATTCATTTTTAATTAGATTATGAAATAAATGCAAACTACTACACTATAAAACATACTTATGCTTTAGTTAGATAAAATAAACATTGAGCATTATAAGAGGTGTATTAGTGGGTTTGTCAAATAAACAATAGATCACATGATTAGTACTTAGGGATTCAAAGAAATGGATGGAAGGGACTAAGTAGGGGAGAAAATGTTAATAGTGTATTTAAGAGTTAGGCTATAATGCAGGTTCATAAATAATTATGGAATATTGTGGAAAGTGAATGAAGAAATATTTGTAACACTATCTAATTTTTGTGCTATATGACAGGGCTACACTACTATCTGTGCATGTACTGCAGACCTACCTAAGTTTATACAAACCAACACTTAGGAGAAACATGTATCTGTTGAGCTGTACCTTCTCAGTTGTGCCCTATGTGTGTCTATGGTATTTTCTGCTAACAATTATATACTGTGGCATTGTCTGCATCTTATCTGCTGTTGTCCTATTTAACATGTAATGTGTGCTGCAGTTTTTTGATGCTTCAGGCTAGGTTAGCAAAATGTTGCTCAGGCTTGGCAGAGAATGTGACACCACAAGCAATGCATAAACTGTGGGTCTGTCGACCATACCTAAAAAGATGTAAAGTCCATTCAATGCTATCTGCATGCCAGATCTGTAACATACAGATCCCTGTGCATGACGCATACAATAGGAAGTGCATCCTGAGCTGTGTCCTGTGTGTCTTTGCAGGTCGTACCACTGCTGTTGTTGTCAGGTGGTGTTAGGTCTGCTAGGTGTCTGTTGGAAGTCATCTGTAGATCACTGCATTAAGGTGACTTGCACTCACAAGATGTGTGAGTGCCCTCTCTAACAATGTCCTTGCTTTTGTCTTGGTCTCTGTAAACTGGTCCTAGGTCACAACACAGGAATGACATACTGCTGTTAACATGCAGTGTACCACTATGTGTTATTTTTCTGTTGTGTTTGCCCATCTGGGCATGGGTCCCAGTCTGCCTATCCTGTTACCAAATGCAAATAAATAAATAAATAACATGCTGTGTCAAAGAGGCGGCATTCACTGTGGAGCGGTATGCACATCTATCACTTTAACAACATTACAATGTCCTGTGTGTCTCCAGCCCACTCAGCCTTGCACTTGCTACAGCATTGCAATGGCTGATTAATGTTGTGAATCCAGTATTACGCTCCAGCCTCTTACTCAGGTGTGAAATGTCTACTGGTATGCTCAATGATGTGAACAGCCATTACAGGTTATTCATTTGCATCGCATTTATATCAGCAGCCATTCTGCAGTACATTCTGTACACATTTGTGATGCCATTGTCTGTATTACACACACTCTGGCTATTTAATAGCCTTTTTTGTTTATATACAGCATTTCTCTATCACAACGTAGGGCACAGATGCCTATATGTATGCACCTGATGCTTTCAAGTAACACAGGCAGTTCCACTGTCCTATTCAATGGCTGCAGAGTGAAGTGGTGGTCTGGTGCTTTCTCTTTGAATGTTACATAACAAACGTCAAGGATTGTGACTGAAAAGGATCAGTAGACCAGATCACTTACCCAATTAACAAATAGCAATAATAAAATAAATAAATAATGAAGTAAATGTGCATGTGAAAACAGTATCCAATGTCTGGCGTGCCCATGACTACAGAAAGACCAACCATTTCCCTACATGATCACTTGAATGTCCCCTTAGCAAAAGTGATTAGAGATTATCACTCTTTGCCAATGCCATAGGTAAAATATGGAACTCCCTCCCTCCCAACCTTACTCTTACTACCTCCTTAGCCCAATTCAAGAAGAGTCTAAAACTTCATTTTAAGTTACATTGGCTTTGTCCATGCTCCAGCCCTGATTAGCTCCTTCCTTTAAACCAGGGTATAAATTTCCTCTGGCTCACCCTAATAGAGAATGTAAACCTTTTAATTATGGAATTGATCTAACTCTATACTTGTTTTATTGAATCTGACCATAAATAGATGCCTTTAAATAATTTTATAAATGTTCACCTGAGGTAAGGGTCCTGTAACCCCAACAGGATCTATGGATAGAAACTAAACTCATAATATATATTTGTCAGATTTAAGCTAGCATGTTTGTAAAAGTCTGTAATAGAATTTCTGTATTTGTAGTAGCTATATGTAGGATGTTTGTAGAAGTCTGTAAAATTGTTTTCCTCACAAATATTTTACTATATGTAACATTTTGCTAATGTATCTATGTTGGAGCTTTTCTCCCTGGGTCTTCACTGAAAATGGACATGTATCCAGTTGGACTATCCCGGTCAACAAATGTAAAATAAAATAAATAAATAAAATAAATTATTTCCTTGGTTTGCAGTGGGATGAACAATCCATGCCCTGTCAATGCAGCACTCATTTAGTGTGTGTCACATGTCAGCTGTTGCAAGTACATTTTTAATAACACTGCATTTGGCCAGCAGCTCTTGGTCTACCAGCCCCACATAGCTTTATAGAGAGTGTGTGTGTATGTGTCTATATGTGGCCCCACTTCTGTTGCCAGTATGCTGCTGTGTTCAGCATTGCCCCTGTTTCTGTAATACATGATACATCTTTCACTGCATCGGTCTATGTCTTTGTGAACTCCAAAGACATATTAAACACACTGGGTTACTGTTCTTGTAACTTTGCATTTTATGTCACTTCTGAATTACGCACAGGAGTGAGAGACATGGTAGGCTATCAACAACATTCACTTTGTAGTTGAGGAGTTAGACATATCTTCTTTCTGCACTGTGATGGATGTGGTTTATGAATCAAAACTTCACTAGAAGATTACAATGTACAGCTATCCACAGTGCATTGTGTTTCTATTTATGAATCTTGGCTTTCATATACATCTGAACAAATATTTATGAAGAAAATGTTGATAAAAAATAATACTGAAGGTGAGGATTATGTATGAAATTTAATATTTTTTTATTTTATTTTTACTGCACCATGTTAGATAACAGATGCATTTAATTAAGACTGTCTTGTCTTCTCCAAGCTTAAACCCAATAATTCCCTACAGCTGAAAACAAAGCAGTAAATATTTGTTGAATATTCAACACCTTACAGTATATTAATTTTTTCTACTTTTCCCCTTCCACGCTTATGTACTTTTCTCTTCTGATTTTAAATATATATATATATATATATATATATATATATATATATATATATATATAAAAGTTAAAAAAAATAGTAGTATTGGATAAAAATTCAAATTCTCATCCAGTCCAATAAACACTATAACTGCTTAGTTTTCCCTACTGCATACATGACAGTTAAAAATGATTCTGCTTTTTCTAAGTCTTAAACACAGAAGCAAAGATCCATGACTTTAAGTTGCATGGAAAAAATAAGGACAAATAATAACCTTTCCAGCATCTTTAAATATATGACCTTTGGTACGGATAGTTGTTTGACATTAAGCGTGGCTAAATGGATATAACCAATTAAAAAGCTTTACTCTTTGCTGTGGTTCAGAATAAAATGAAAGCAATCTCACTGCTGCTGACAACGTTATGAGCTTATCAGCTGCAGGTTCATAGGTTCATAGGTTCATAGGTTCATACTAGGCTATCTGCTCGAGGGCATTTACAAGCCTAGCCCATCGTTTTGTGGCTTACGCCACCCCTTTAGTATGGGGAACTATACCCATTATTTTGCTGTGCCTCTGTCGAGCAGTGACACTGAGGTAATCCCTGGGGTATATCTGCGATCTCCCATCCATTGGTCAAGATTTCTCTTGAACAAGGCCAGCGAGGTGCTCTGCCTCACATATACCGGGATTTTGTTCCACAGCATAGGGAGTCTTTGGGTGATGAATCTATCCCTCCAGCATGTCCTATTAATAGCCGTGTCGAGGTTTAAGTCTCCGCCCTTGTGGCTCTGACGGATCTAGATTTTTGAGGTGAAGCATATTCATCAAATCTGGGTTTGACATGGCCTTGTATGTTAGGCAAAGGTCACCTCTGAGCAAGCGGTGGCGACTGAATAGAGCTGGAGTTCTTTCAGTCGGGCAGCATAGGACAGATTTTTAAGACCCTTTATCCTTTTGGTGAGGAACTTTTGTGGCCTCTCCAGCTGCTGCAAGTGTCGGGTCAGATACATTCCGAATGGGGCATTGTACTCAATCATTGGTCTGATGAGTGATGAGTATAGGGAGACTATGACCTCCCTTGATCTAGATGAGAATCCCTTCATGATAAGGTGGGCAATGTAGAAGGTCTTCCTAACTACTTTAGCTACATGGGTGTCGAATGACAGACTACTATCAACCTGGGTCCCCAGGTCCCTGATAAATTCTTCTGTGATCAGTGGATTGCCACCTATTTGGTAGCTAGGGGTAACCTTGTTTTTCCCGAAGGGTATGACTATGCATTTTTTGGCATTTAACTTTAGGCCATGGCTCTGGCACCAGTTATCCGTTTCTGTGAGACCCTTCTGAAGGATATCTGTGTCAGATGTGTTTTCTACTATGGCGCCCAGTTTGCAGTCATCTGCAAACTTTGTCAGCCATAACCCTCCTGTGTTTGCTTGTACTTCGGAAAAGTAGATGCCAAACAAGAGTGGGCCCAGGACTGAGCCCTGTGGGACACCACTTGTGACAGGCTTTGAGTCTGACATGGCGCCAGCAACTCTGACCCTGTGGGTTCTGTCACTCAGCCAGTTTGCAACCCATCTTGTGATGTATGGGTTAACATTTAAGCTGATGAGTTTTTCAATGATACCCGAGTGGGGTATTGTATCGAAGGCCTTCGCCAGATCGAGGTAGGCTGTATGGACTGCCTTTCCCTCATCAATGGCTTTGGTGACTGTTTCGAAAAAGTCAACCAAGTTTAAAAGGCATGATCTGCCTTTGACAAAGCCAAACTGGGTTGGATCCAAAGTCTGCAAATTCCCTATGTCTTTGTTTATGAGGTCCATTATGATCCTCTCCATGGCTTTGCAGATAAGGCTCGTCAAGCTAATGGGCCGGTAATTTCCAGGGTCGGTGGAGGCACCGCCTTTGTGAAGTGGGACCACAGTTGCAGTGTGCCACTCCCTGGGTACGTATCCAGAGGTGAGACTATGATTAAACAGCTGTCCTAGCTGTGGGTTTAATTCCTCGTTGAGTTCGTGGAGCACACAGCCGAGGACACCATCAGGTCCCATGGATGCTGTGTTTTTTGCTTTGGAGAGAGCAGTTCTCACTTGGGCGTTAGAGATGTTTGGGGGGCTGCAATCGTTTGGTATAATTCCAGTAATACTTTAAAGTGAGACATATAGCAAGCTCTTAGCCCTTTTCTGTTTTTAAAAGCTTAGTACTTCATATTCAGAACTAAGGAAGACACTGAGTGAGGTATGAATGCGGATCCAGTGTTTCTGAATGACTTTCCTCTGCTTTCCATTCAACTGTTTTTATAATTTTGATTTTATGGCAAGTTTGCTACATTCTTGGGGGGGGGTCAAACCTGCCAACCATCTGGATAATTGCCATGATTCTTCTCATTTGTTCCCCATCTGGCAAAACTGACAACAACACAGTCATCATCCAGGCAGACATGGTGGGATTTTCTGACGCTGGGCTCTGATGTTACTCTGAATGCCATGTAAACACAAGTGAGGAGGGGGCTATCCCTTGCAGTCCATCCTCCCATCTTGACCAGATGGCTCCTGTTAAGTCTTCAGTCTCCACTACAGATTCATAATTGGAAATGCCCAATGAGACCCACGCCTTAACATTCCCTCTAGAAAGGGATTAGGAAATCATGCCATTTCCCTCCTCTCTGTCCTTGGATTACTAACTCCACCAAAATCCAGTCCTGTACTCTGAGGTCAGCTACATCACAGTCATACCCCCATCCCTACCCCCCCCAATCACCACATAGCCAGCAACTATGTATGGTTTGTCTTCTATCAGTCACTCATTCTTTAAATTCTATTATAATATAACTGCATATTAGACTAATATTTTATTGTATAAATACAGAGATTTGTTTTATTTTTTATGTTTTATTTGTTATAACTCATTAGTTCACTTACAAAGGGATCTAATACCATCAGGGGCTCAAACGCTCTCAGCATCCTTCTCTGTTCTCAAGCTAATCCCTTTACTTTTGCATCTAAGATACTCATATAGAGAAAGAATGATAAACGTTTGGAAATAGAACAGAAAATACAAAAAGCATTTGTGAACATGACAGTGGCGTATTTTATACAAATAAAAGTCAAATGGCCTCATACTCAGCAATATAATTATGAAAAAAAGAGAGGGAATGAGGTAGAGAAAGAGACGTGTGAAGGGACAATGATATTTGACTGACATCCTATATTATCCTTTTATAAGATACTGCTGTAACCATTAGATGAGATCCGGCCATAGGTAATAGTACTCAGTTTATCTCCATCATCAAAACTCTTAGACTACATATTTCAGTGCTCAGAACCAAGCCATCTCTACAGAGGAAGACAACCTCAGTGTGCTCTAGAAAGTGTGGCACATGATGCAGCCTTCAGGCCAACAATTTAGCCTAGACCAAGTCAAATGACTCTTCACCCAGAGTGCATATCTTGCCTTTGTATGAAAGAATGAGAGAAGTAACAATGTTTGTAATACCCATTTATTACATTAAATGGAGGAGAAAGTGTCATGAAACTAAAGCATCTACCAGTTACACAGTAAAAACTTAGTGGCAGCAGATGAGTCAACCAGACGACAGTATAATCAACAGTTTGATACTTTTCATCCCACCCCTCGTATGAACCTCCAGGATTGCCATACCTACTCCCCACAACATCAGGTGAATCATTTTACTAGAGTGAGACCTTTACTTAATTGCACAACAGCACTGAATAGTATGAGAAAGATTGGGATCTGGGGATATCATGGTAGCCTAGCTTATCAAAAGTGAACTTCTAGGATTTGTTATTGCAGTATAATTTTTCTTAGGCTATGGATGTGCACTTGAGCATGTAACATTGTGTACACTCCCTCATCATTCTGGGAAAACTCCAGCGTCACCCCCTGCACACTGAATAAAAGGTCTGGAAAGGTGTCTACGCTGGCCCTCAACAACAGTATCTATCAGGGCTCTCTGTCCCTGCTCATAAGAATAGAGATCTCGCCTCTGACTATGCTATTAGTGCCCCTACTGACATCCAGCACCAAGTTACTATGCAGCCTCAAGCTGACAGTGGTGTAGGCACACTCTGCCATTCATCCTTGGGGTAAATTAATAAACTGTTATTGACAATACACAAATGTAATGTTATACCAGCGGAATATAGTACTCAGGCTTCTTGTTTCCCTTAGTAAGAGCTGATCATGTGCATGACTTTTTAGTGACACCTACTCAAACTTACACAGCAACAAATAAATAAATAAATTAAAACTAGAATTGTGATATTGTGGTGCTTTCTGATTCACCTCCAGCTCCTGATACATTCATCAGTCGTAAAAGGCTATATGTAAGCCTGCTAGCCGGTTGATTAATTGATTGATTGACTGGTTTATTATTTTAAAGAAAATTTGTTTTAAAAGACTTCTACAGTGTAAAACTACCACACAGTACAAAGCTATGAGGATTCTACTTTATAATGATTTGTATTGCTTGTTTAATATGAGGCTTCATTCCTTCTGTCGCAGGCAACCCAAAGTTGTTTGTATGACTGCTGTGTGATTTACATGTATTTAACATTTTTTGCTCTGTATGCTCTTCACTGAGTAAATGGACTACTAATGTGATACTCTTAAGAGTATATTTATCGATTAGTATGTCTCTGT
The DNA here is from genome assembly GCF_019279795.1 of Protopterus annectens. Lineage (NCBI taxonomy): Eukaryota > Metazoa > Chordata > Ceratodontiformes > Protopteridae > Protopterus > Protopterus annectens. The sequence continues at coordinate 121,456,891 of NC_056725.1, read as the reverse complement.
CTTCATGCCAGCTTTTAGCCTATTTTTCTCTTCATGTTTCTCCTACCAAAGACAACATATGAAACCCTGCCTTTGATACAATGATTATCCACATGAAGAAGGTTGAGTTAGATAAGAAGGCAAACATAATGTCTAGTCAAATTTGCCTTTCGTACACTGGCTTATGTTTGCCACATAAGCAATAAATGTGAATTCTGTATCTATTACGACCTAGCGAAAAACAGTCTTTAACATTTCACTGCACTGTGGTCATCATCTCATCCATCTGCTTACTATGGAAACAGCAGGCTAACTTTACTAGCAACTGCCCATTTGTGTCTCAGGTTTATTATAAGTGAAGATTCCATTACACATGAAAGTACTACCTCAAATGTATACAGGATTTTCCTATATGCTTTATAGTGCCACACGACTGAGACATTTCCAGAACTGTAAACTGGGATACCTGACATTAAACTGGAAGTATTTGGCAGGCCTTTTACTACTGTGAAGAACGTCTTATCTTTCATAAAACAATTAAGAATTAGTATTACAGAACATGTTTCTCTACAGCTCCTGATCATACCGTAGCAGTTATACCCTGCTTTTCTGCAATACTGAAAGGACTGTCATGATATTTCCCTCTGGCAAAATGCTATGTCATTTCCTTTCCCTAATTTTATAATTAACATAGTTAACCAAATAAAGACTATCCTACAAAAAAAAATTATCTTGAGAACATTTTACAGTTCTCTGTAATTTCTGCACCAAATTAGGATAATCTTACAAAAAACTACAGTTTTAAGTCTTAGCTTGACAATATTTATTTTTTATGTATTTATTTATTTATGTATGTTTCTACTCTCTGTAATTTTTGCACTTCAAACTGTTATTTTAATTAATTACTTTTTTTATATTTAATCCTTCTTCTTCTGGTCATATGCAGTTACTTGTGTATTCTAGTTGCACTCCTTGATTTTGAACTTGCCCACACCCTCACAAACTCATGTAAAATGGGGGAAGGGGATGGCATAATGACTAAAGTCTTTACCTCACAGATGCAAAGTACAGAGTTTGATTCTGATCTCTGGTTGTTGGCTGGGCTGCAGCCTGATGGTCTGTATTTACCTTATCAACAAATGTTTTGTTTAACAAGACTTTTAATTTTCTTTAGCCAAGTTTGAAATGAGCAGTTAGTGAGGGCTGCAGTGCCTGTAATCCATTCAGAAATGTTCAGACTATGGCGCCACCTAGCATTTACCAGATACAAATTCAGCTGTTTTCTTGCAAGCCATTGACACTGCTGCAAAGACATCCAGGAAATGTTTTTTAAATATTAGAAGGTGCTAAACTTTCATCTACAAGTTCAGATCTAAAGTAAGTATGTGATGTATCTACCTCACCCAGAACACACAAATAAAGCTAGTAAACAGATTCTTATTCTGAGTTGCCTGCACAGTTTTGCATCAAGGGAAATTATTAAAATAATTGTAGTAGAATGTATCCCAAAATAGACACACACACACACACACACACACACACACACACACACACACACACTCATACTCACAGCGACTTCTGGAAACATACTTCTAAACAGCCCAGGTTTTAGCAGAATGTCCAGATTTTTGCCTTATATTTTTGGTCTGTTCCTCATAAAATGTTTTTTTTTTTTTTTTTGCAAATCACTAAATAATAACATACATTTGAGTTTCAGACTTCATATTCTTCAGAAAAATGCATGCTAACACAAATCAATTTATTCTAGCAACGTTCTAAGTTTAGGACAGCAATATTTAAAATCTGTCCCTATTTTTGGGCCTTTGTCCTCCATTATTTTAGGCTTTGCGCTGATTTCTTGTGCTAGCAGGATGAGAGGTATGTCTGGAAAGAATCTGAGGAGTCATAATGAATGTGCTGCTGCTGTGTGTGTGTGTGTGTGTGTGTGTGTGTGTGTGTGTGTGTGTGTGTGTGTGTGTGTGTGTATGTGTGTGTGTGTGCATGCATGTATACATGCATGTGTGTGCGTGTGTGTGTGTGTGTGTGTGTGTGTGTGTGTGTGTGTGTGTGTGTGTGTGTGTGTGTGTGTGTGTGAATGTGTGTCTCCTGTGGTTTTAATCTACAGAAAGATAAGGTTTCATTTGCTGCCTGACTCACTTTCTTGCTATTCATAGGAACTCAGTTGCTTTACTGTTTACAATATTACTGTAAGGCATGCAGTTGGCTTAACAAATCACCAAAACTACCATTCATATGCTAATGATATGTACTTTTAAGCACTTCACTCATCATTTATGTAACAGTCTGATTTCACACTATTTTAGTTCCTCTTTGTGATCCAGGGAGCTTCCACTTATGCATCTGGCCTTGATCTGCAACACCTAATGTTAATTCAAGCTTTGGATGTCATTTTTCTTCCCCTTGAAAGTCACTCAGCAGTCATCTTAAATGGCTTTCCCTTGTAGGCTATAGTATTCCAGAACCTTTCACCACCTTTTTCACAGATTTGCATAGACTCTACACATTCTTATCTGTATTCATCTATCCTTTTCCAGATGATCACTGTCTATTTCTGGCCTTCCTTGATTTTGGCCTTCTCCTTACATTTCCAGCCTTTTCCTGCCCAGTGTTCAACATACCATGTTAAAATCACCAGTACCTGCTTCCCTTCTCTACACTTTTTCCGCATTCCCTTTCAGCAGCTACAGAGAAATAAAACTTCAGCAATCGTTCCAGTCTTCACAGATATTCTTTCATATTTTTTGCCCATTCACTATCACATAGCTTTTATATACATACAATCCCAATGCATGTGTTTCATACTCACATCTATTTCTACACATATGCAGCAGGTGATATCTGTCTTCATTTTCTACTTCCATAACTTCTTTTGAGTAAAATAGGATCTAGGAATGATCTTCATCTCTTGGTCCTAAATTCTAGTAATCACATATATTATCATATGCTGATGTCCTATATCACACCCTTACACATAAGCAAATTTTCACTGTATCATTTATTACCTGCCTTTCAAAGACTCTTCTTTTTCATTTACCCTTCTTAATCCAGTTTCTTTTTCTTCCTTTGCAGTGTCCTTTACTGCTCCTCTATCAACCTTCCTATTTCTTTTCTTTCACTTCTTCCTTTCAATCAAGTAATTTCTAAAGGATTGGAAATGAAATTGCATTAGATAAGTGCATCACCATTATTTATACTATGAAAACCCACTTTTATCAAGCAGGTAGCTGCAACTTGCTCTGATGATGTTTTAAAGTAACTCATGTTATAATATACATGTATTGTGCTTGAATAACACTAAACAATAACAAAAACAGGATATCTAATTATGTGCACATTCATTAGACTGCCATATATGCAGTATGTTATGTCTGCAATTAAACAAAGTGGCTCACATGCTGTTGCTGGACATGTGATTCCTCATATCACATTTGTTTGAACTTTACAGCTTATTGGGGTAACTATCTGAGTTTTACTGTTTACTTCAGGTAGGAATGATTTATTTTTGCTCAAATACTATTGAATGTTTAATGTTCTCCATGGCTATAGCATCCCAGAGGGACAGCATACAGCTTCTCACTGATTGTTTTTTTTTCTCAGCTGTGCAGTGTGAATGAGAATATAATCAGGGTCTGTTGCCTCCAAAAAAACATGTTTTTTGTTATTTTTGGTGTAATTTCATTAACTGTCTTAGCTGGATATTTGTGTTACAAATGTATGCATACCTAAGTTGCCCTTTTCAACCTGTATTTGTCACAGAGTTGTGAATCAATCTCAGTAGTGTTGGGTGGTAGTATCGACCGTAAAATACTATGTCACTTCCTGATTGTGTTGTTTAGTTGTGGACCATTACAATGTATTAAGATATTATGCAGTATCAAGTCTCACACTTCTGACAGTGAAATGAAAGAGGAATATCTGCACCAATTTGACAGGTTGTCAGAATTTTAGTTGGATACATCCTTTGTACTATCCAAACAATAAGGTTACAATTTGTTCTACACTAAAGTCATGGTTTGTCTTAATATGTGACAAAGCATGAGGCTTAAGATTATGTAGCTTTCATCACACACAAATACAGTAACCACATAACAAATAACAGAGAAGTATGGCTGCCCTTAAAAATATGTTTTGTAATCATTACAGAACCATGACAATTAATAATAAAAAAAAATATTGCAACACTAATGTAAGGTGAATATATTCACTGTCTCCAATATTTGGAATGTTCAGAAAAGTACAATTATTTATATCAAGGTCTAGTGCACTCTTTGGTTGACCTTACAATAATGTTTAAAAAAATGCAAGCAAGATGGCACATTATAGATTTATACAGTCAGACGAATGACATTAATAGGTTATCAAGCACAGGGCTACTGTAAGGGGCATTTTATGATGCTATACTTTGTGTCAGTGATGCGCCTTATAGTTTGTTCATAGGCATATTAACAGCAATCTGTTGTCTGATGCATTTTCTTTGATTATGGTGATCTGGTATCTTTGCAGGTATGGTTCTTCCAGGTTAAGTATTGTTTTCTTGGGCATGGCACTAAATTGAGTTCTCCTGAAAATATTTTTTACCAAACTGTTGAAAGGTACAAATGTTGTCCAAAACCCCAAGCACTTTTAATGTAGAACATTGAATAACTTTAAATGCAAAAGATTCCACACCAAGATCTAAAAACCAGCTATGCAATACAGAATTATCAAAATATATTGAGTTAAGACTATCAATATATAAACCTGTTTTGTTATTCGATCTTCTATTTGGCCTTTACTATATTTTATGGCTTTTTTGCAGCTTCTGTCCTTTGTCCTTGTTGGTCGATTCTTAAGCCTGCATCTTCTCTGTAAACTTTATTTTGGCTGAATCTTTTTGAACTTGATTTTATACCTATCTTGACTTTTATCTATGATTCTAATGATTTCTCTGCTTATAATTTCTATTATCTTTTGTAGGCATTATCTCATAGCTCATTGCATGTTACTTTTTTATCTAAAAGCTGCACTTTGCATTGCTTATTGGATTAATTTAATGGCCTTCCTTTGTCCAGGCATGAATTTTATACAATGTATGCAAGGGAGGAGTTTTTATCCCTCCACCCCTTTTCACCCAAATCCCTTCAATGACATTGGGAAGGATTGTAGTAGATAAGGTATTTTTTGAAAGCATTGTGAAGTTTCTCAGTGCCATATTTTAAGGATGAAAACCAGGGTTGCATTTGTGGCACATACTAGTGGTGAGATGAATTTGTTGTAGGGCAAATAAACATGCTGTAATATCCAATTAATTTCTGCATATCTCGTCTGGGAAAGATATGAGGGGAGCCACACCTGCAACACCTGTCAGACTGCTGGGGTGTGTGTGGAACAAGTCATATACTATTTCAACCAGCTACTAGATGTAGATTGGAATCAAAAGGTGCTTCAACAATGTAATAGTTTAAGGGTGTGCACACTTATGCAACCAGCTTATTGTACGTTTTTTATTTTTTATACTTTTTCCCCTAACAGATTTGTTTTTCAATTGAATTATACAGGTTATAGGTCACATTAAAGGTGGGAAAAGTTTTGAAATGATTTATTGTGGTCTCATTTTTTATATCATGAAAACCTGGCATTTATACAGGGGTGTAGACTTTTTATATCCACTGTATGTGCATTTGGAATTCCTACTTACAAGAGTATGATATTTATGATCCAACCTAGTCTGGCTTTCATTGAAGACACAGTAATGAAACAGCTCTTCCTGTGGTTCTTACTGACCAGTGGCACTATTCTGTTCTGGTCCTACTGGATTTATCATCAGTATTTGAAACGATGAATCCTTTTATACTTTCCTAACATTTACAACATCACAGTGGCACTATACGGGTGTTGTACTAGACTGGCTTGTTTCCAACCTTTCTACGCATACTGGGAGAAAAATGAGATTTATTGCTTTGCATCCTGTTCTCTTAGCTATAGTCTACCAAATCATTTCATATTATGGCCATTATTTTCATTGCACATTCGTTTCCCTTAGATAATGTTTTCTAAAGCAGAGCCTCCTATTATTATTATTATTATTATTATTATTATTATTATTATTATTATTATTAATCATCCATCATCATGCAGATTACTCTCAGCCCTACCTTTCCTTTCCCCAGTAATCTTTATTTAATGTTAGGATTATAGCTGCAGATTTAGAATGCATCCATAACTGGATGTAAATCACCTAACATTTAATACCTCTAAGATGGCTACCATGGTTGTGTGCACCACTTTGCCTGCTTCAGCTCTTTCCACTACTATCATCCACACTGGTGACAAACTGATATTTATGTCAAAGGTGTGAGATACTCATGTTGTCTTTGACATCAAGTTGATTTTAAAGGTCCAGATTGCAGTGGTTATCAGAGTGTCCTGGTTTAATTTCAAGAATATTGTCCTTATCAATTATCTTATTCAATCCACATACTTTCCTTCTTTGGCTAACACCTTGGCATCCTCTTGACTTGGCTAGAATAATTCATTGTACCTAGGACTCCCACACATGAACTTAACCACTTACAGCTAGTGCAAAACTCCATGATCTGTGTACTTAACAGGATATCACACTGTCATCATATCAGGCTGGACCTGTGTAAAACTCACCGGCTACATAGCTATCATCAGATTATTTCCAAAGTTCCAGTCTTTGTTCACCTAGCCTTGCATGACTTGGGTCACTCCATCTGAGAAATATTGGTATATGATATACAATATCCATCCACTGTTCCCAGCCAACCAAGAGATGCTGTCACTTCCAGTGGTGAAATGTGAATCCCCTAGCTTTTGGGACATGCTTATCAAGGGATGAGCCTCTGAAACATGCAACCGAGGTGTCTCTGAGAGTTCCCACTCTGAGTTGGTAATGTTCTTTAAAAGATGTAATTATGTTCTTAAGAGTTGCCATAGCATTCTTTGCATTTTACCATGCATTGTATTTTTTAAACGTATTTTATTTTGTATATGTTCTATTATATTTGTTTTTTGTCTTACTGTATATATATATATATATATATATATATATATATATATATATATATATATATATTTAGAATGATTTATTTTCTTTAACTGATATTTTTGTACTTATTCTTAGGCTAAGCACATTCATAAATTTGAACATGATCTCCAAAGCTATTCAGGCAAAAGATTTCAAATATAGGAGATGAAGCCCCTGCCCTACTTTTAGTCAGGCGTACCAACCCTAACACTAACCTATCCATTCCCATAATCCCAGCCCGAAACATTAGGGTACCAAAAACCTTTCCCACAGTACCACAGTGCAGACAGTGTGTGTTTTGAGTTTTTTTTTATTTGTTTTTACAATGCTGGTCAAAAAATTAGACTGTCTGGTTTTGTTTTTTGAACAGTGTGAGTTCTTTTGTGGTTTATGATGTACTTACAGTGATGTAACTGTGTTTCACTCTGGGAACATTCAACCATTAGTAATATACTAATATTATATATATATAGAGAGAGAGAAAGCTACCAAATGTGGTCGAATTCTATTACAGTCGATATATGTTTAATCAACACAATTTTGTTGACTAAGCAGATGGTCAACAGATGTACAAGACTGAACAATTCTCAGGGCTAGGAAATATAACCTTTTCCCCAGTATTGTGCAGTCTCTGAGTTAGTATACATATATATATATATATATATATATATATATATATATATATATATATATACACACACACATATACATTTATACACACACACACACACACACACACACACACACACACACACACACACACACACACACACACACACACACACAATTAGCAGGCAGATTGCCCACTGCTACACCCCACACAAATGTAAACTTTTTTGTTTGTTTTTTTGTTTGTTTTTGCGTGCACTGAGATATGCCCTCATCACATGTGTGTTTATGTGCCGAAGTATGGATTTTCAACATTTTTTGTCAATGTTATGGACATCAACAGTTATTTAGTATTCCCATATTACATATACAGATGCTCGACTGCACCTTTCACCGAATCCTAATTTGTTGAGCATACTTGCGCAAAAGTGCTGTTCACCGAACAGTGTTGTTCACTCCAGTTGGGGGGGGGGGGCAGGTGGGCTTTCCCCTCTGCATTCAAGTAGATTTAATGTCTGTTTGTTTTTAAACATACTTTAACGAAAGCACTTTTTTTGATGAAAGCACTTTCGTTAAAGTGTGTTCGGTGATAATGGATTCCGGCTTTTGAACTTTCGTTCAAAAGTCCTAGATCTATATATATATATATATATATATATATATATATATATATATATATAGATATATATATATATATATATATATATATATATATATATATGTGTGTGTGTGTGTGTATGTAAATTGTATAAATCAAATAAAATTAAACAGAGAAAACATACAATCAAAAATAAATGAACACTTTCATCCTTGAATTACTAAGCAGACTTCATCAGGCTGGATAAAATGCTTAATCACCTACTTAAATAGATAAATCATGTACGCAATTATAATTAATTTAAAAGGGAATAAAGTAAAATGTTGATTCCTTTGAATTAAAGCAGCATATACATACTATCACTTCACTATTTTATTTAAAAGTGATTTAATATTTAAAACGCTATTAATATACAACTAACATATCTACCAGCTAGACAAATGTCATAAGAAAAGGTGCCCTGCTTTTTATTGGTAAGCATTACTTTAAAAATGCATTGTCTTCCACTTCCCAACAAATAATTCAGATATATTCCTCTTTTATAAAAAAACACTGTCTTCTCCTGCTACTCCTCTGATACAGAATGTGCAAAAACATCTTCTGCAGCCTTGTTGTTGCTTCTAATTTACTTCTGTGTTAGACATACTAGAATCATAGCTAACCAGGAAACCTTTTCTTATGTCCCTCTAGCAGATATATTGGCAATAGCCCATATTATTTAGATCCTATGGCAGGATAAAATTAATAATGACAGTCATTTTTGATAACAATACCAATAATGTTTAGGTTGCTTCATATATTTGCATGTGGATCATTTTTATATTGAAAAGGCTAATACTGAATTAAGACCAATGGTCATAAATTATGTCACTTCAATAAAAAGATTGGATGACTATAATGCTTTCTACAAATTGCACAAATGCTGGACTGTATGTAATGATTTAAAAGTTGTTGTTTTTTTTGAAAAAATAACTTTAGGATGTAGAGGAAGTGTTTGTAGCTGCTCTTAAGTAAAATAGAAATCCAATGGCAAATCACACTTGAAGCAGCTGAACCATCAAGCTTGATTATAAGTTATATACGCAACATAACTAGGCACCTGTGTTGCCCATTTTCATTCTTCCTCACTATTGGGTTCAGATCTGATCCTCAGATCCAACTCTGCCTCATACAATATAATTTGGATCCAGTTCTTGAGCTCCTCCGTCTACCCATAATGTTCTATTCCATCCCCATTGTCTCAGATCAAGTTTGCTGCATAATCTCCTCCTGATCCAAGAGAGAAAAAGTAGACAGTAATAAAGGTAGGGCTCAAACCTGGAAAAGTAGGTTCCAAGTATAGTCCAACAGGTTCTTCCAGAAGAAAAACAAGGAAGGAGGATGAATGGGAGGGAAAGTGAGGAAGAAAGAAAATGGACAACATGGATGCCTAGTTATGGTGGGTACATAGCTTACAAATCTGATGTTGTCCTTTTCATTCTTCTTCACTAATGGGAGAGAGTCCCCAGCTGCTTAAACCTTGGGTGGCCATCATGGACAGATATTCTGGAATACTGCCGAACTGAAGGAGATATTATGTCCAGCTTGTAATGTGAAATAAAGGTATGAGCCTTGGACCATGTGGCTGCTGCACAGATTTCATCAATAGAGGTCCTTGACCAAAAGGCTAATGAAGTAGCCAAGGCTCTCTGGTTGAATGAGTTTGGGGAGGTCTTGGTGAGATAAAACCTTTGTGGGAATAAATCAGTGAAATGCAATATGTAATCCATTTAGCTTGGGTAAGAAACTGACCCAGGCAATTAGAGGAAAAAGATATGAAAAGTTGATCTGACTTTCTAAACCATTTTGTTCTGTTAAGATAGAAATGTAGTTGTCTGTGTACATCAAGGAGTTTTGCATGTTCTCTTCTTTATTGGAAATGCTTGGAAAAAAAGACTGGTAAATTAATGCATTGGCTGATGTTATTTTCAGAAACAACCTTAAGCACAAAGGAGGGGTTAGTATCAGAGAAATCCTGTCTTTATGAAAAATATTGGAAGTGGTTTTGCTGACAGAATCTGGAAATTCTTTTCACTGAAGTTATGGCTAACTTGAAGACTGTTTCCCATGATAGAAGTTTTAGATCAAATTTGCCTTATGCATCAAATGGTTTCTGAGTTAAACCCTGAAGAACCACAGGAAGGTCACAAGGTGGTGAAGGATCCTTTACCAGAGGTCTAAGAAGAAAAATGCCATTCATAAAAGCTTTACATAATCTGGAAGAAGCTAGGAAGAAAGATTTATTTCCTGACTGGAAATTTGAGATTACTGCCAGCTGAAGTTTATTTGTAGAAAAACTGGTCCCTTCATTAAAAAGGGTTGTAAGAAAAAGAAGAACTGCAGAAGTAGGGACTAAAAAAGGATTGATCTTTTGGTCAGAAGCCCAAATAGAACACCTTTTCTATTTGCTTCTCTACACTTCCTTGGCGGAAGCTTTCATTGAAGCCAAAATAATATCATGAACAGGGGAAGAGAGCATGCATCAAGTATTACTGGAATTGGAGAAACCATGCAGTTAATTTCAGGACTTGAAGGATGGGTTGTTGAATTCCCATTGGGTGAGATAGTAGACCCTGGCAAGACTCCATTATCCATAAATGATAATGAATATGAAACCATAGGAAGGGGAACCAAACTTGCCAAGGCCAGAAAGGGGCAATGAGGATTACTGAGCTCTTCAGCCTACTTGTTTCCTGCAAGAATTATGGAATCAGTGGAAGGTGAGAATAAGCATAAAGGATACCTGAAGGCCAAGCGTGAAGCAGAGCATCTGTTGGTGACTCCCTCTGAGGGTGGATCAGAATGAAGTACTTGCTGCACTTGTTGTTGAGAGGGAAGATAAATAGGTCACAGCAAGGTTGGCTCCAATGCCTAAAGATCATATTTGCTACTGACTGATTAAGAGATCACATGTGAGGCATCAGAATAGATCTGCTTAATTTTTCTGCCAGCACTTTGGTTTTTCCCAGGATGTTCGTCACAATTAGAAAGTGGTCTGAAGAGATCGCCCATTCCTAAAATCTGATGGCCTCTCTACACAGCGGGTAAGATCAGGTTCATCCTTGCTTGTTGATGTATTAGACTACCAACATGCTGTCTGTTTGAATTTGAATAGTCCGAGGGAGAGCATCTTGAAATATCTGCAATGCTAAAAGCACTTCTCTCATCTCTGGGACACTGACATGAAATTCTTGGGGGGACTGCATGCTTTGAACCTTCCTTCCCAAGAAAAGCCCCCCATCCAAGTTGGGAAGCGTCCATAGTCACTGTGGCAATTAGATTTGGAAGAACTGATGATCTGCCCACAAAGAGATCATCAGACTGAATCCACCAGAGAATGTGGTGTTTGCAAGTGGGGGTGAGTTTTATTTGAAATGACAGGGGCTGATGTAGAATGGACCACTGTACAGCTAAGGTCCATTGGAGAATTCACATAAAGAAGTGTGCTAAGGGAAGCAGTACTATGGCAGCTGACATACACCCCAGTGCTCAAAGCACTAACCTTATTGGAGGAGAAGGATGAGAGAGGATTTCTTGCACCTGACATCTTATAAAAGCAAAGCAGTGGAAGGGTAAGGATACCACTTGAGTCATAGTGTTTAGAGTAATTCCAATGAATTCTGGGCTCTGGAATGGAGCAAGCTGTGATTTAGCAAGACTGATTGAAATGCCCAAGACATTGGAAATCTGGAGCAAATAGTCCCTGGCTTGTAGAAGTTGATGCATAGAGGAGGCAGTGAGGAGCCAGTCATCTAGATATGCAAACACATGGAATCCTTTCAGTCTCAGGTGAGCTGCCACTACTGCCATGCATTTGGCAAACACCTTGGGGGCTGTGGTGAGTCCAAATGGCAGAGATCTGAACTGGTAATGATTGGCTCCCAGCCGAAAGCAAAGATTCCTTCTGGATCATCTATTTTTATGTGATAGTATGTATCCTGAAGGTCTATCGAGCACATCCAGTCGTCCTTGTGCAGAAAAGGCAAGATGAACTGAACTGTGACCATTTGGAACTTTGCCTTCCTCACATACTGCAACATTCTTCTTCACATACTGATTCAAACCATTTAGATCCAAACTGGTTCTGAGATCAGCTTTACTTGCCAAGAGTTCACGTTTTTCCAGCATAGACTGTAAATAAACTTAAGAGTAGAATTTCATGTCATCTGGCAGAAATTCACTCTGGATGTAAAAATAATGCTCTAGCCAAACACCTTGCTCTGCAAAAAAGACACACAGGTTTTAAGTTTCAGATACTGGATCGCATAGACATGAATGATCTTGAAGGAGATATATATGTTGGAAAAACGTGAACTCGTGTAGCAATTTAAGCTGATCTCTTTCAGGGAGCCTGGACTAAACTACTACTGTTCACTTAAAAGTGTACTGGAACTTAAAAAATTGCCACATTGTTTACATGACTAATTTTATTTTATTTTATTCGTCCAGTTGTTTTAAAATACTATGGTGAATAATTTTTAATAGAAGTGTATACTTTGTTTCTATCATCATACATTGTTTTTCTTTTTCTTATTATTTTTCCACTTTATTTGAAATGATGTTTAATAACAATACTAGCTAATTGTACAATAATATGTTTTTTAGATTTTTTTTTAGGGTTCTTGTACACAGATCTGAAGAAGTTTAGAAGGAAGAAAGCAATTTTTGTTAACAACAGGGTATGGAAATAGAATATGGTTTGCACAATGGATTTTTGCATGTGAAATGTATATAGATATATATTTATATATATTTTTAGATTGCTAAAAAATGTCAAAGGTTTTTATATATTTCCAACCAAGTAGTATATTGTCTTGGATAAAATCACAGACTTAATAATCTGGTTGATAAGAGGTACCACATCATTATTAATCTTATTTAAAGCACTTAAGATTTATATTATTGTGACAGCTACTAAGCAGGGCAGGACCAGCTCGAATGTCACACTGATGGAGGAAGGGATGTGAATTTGTTAACATGTATACCAATATACTGTGTTTTAAAGTAGAATAAATCACTCCCTTACCTGATTAAAAAAAAAAAAAATATATATATATATATATATATATATATATATATATATCTAAAATTAACCGCACTCAAAAAAAATTGAACGAAGAGAAGAAACTTTAACTAAGAAATGAACTTCGTGACAATAAAAGCATTCAATAAAATAGTAAATAACACCAACAACTCTTGTAGAACTTTAGTGCTTTCGTCTTATTTATTATCAAGACTTCTTCAGAAAGACATGTTTCATAAGTATGAGCAACCATTTTCACTTCCTTTATATACATTAGTTCTAGCAGGCCATTTAAATTAACAACAGTTCCTTTCCAATAGAAAAGTGTGAACAAGCAGGTGCTGTGTGCATTTTCATTAACATTACAATTGCAGTTACATAAGGCAAATTGGTCAGACAGTAATAGCCTTGTGGTGCCGTGTGCATACTAAAAGGGATAGAGTGCAAAAAGGGATCGTGTGCAAAAAGGGATTGTGTGCAAAAAGGGATCGTGTGCAAAAAAGGGGATTGTGTGCAAAAAGGGACTGTGTGCAAAAAGGGATTGTGTGCAAAAAAAAAAAAAAAAAAAAAAAGGTTGGGGGGGGGGACGGAAAGGAACTGTTGTTAATTTAAATGGCCTGCTAGAACTAATGTATATAAAGGAAGTGAAAATGGTTGCTCATACTTATGAAACATGTCTTTCTGAAGAAGTCTTGATAATAAATAAGACGAAAGCGCTAAAGTTCTACAAGAGTTGTTGGTGTTATTTACTATTTTATTGAATGCTTTTATTGTCACGAAGTTCATTTCTTAGTTATATATATATATATATATATATATATATATATATATATATATATATATACAGTTAGAAAGTTTGTGTGGAAACTATTATTCTGTTATTTTTGTTTTATTGGATCAATTGTCTTGTGTGCTTAATAAAGGATTTTGATTGGAAATAGACTGTTTGCCATGCTTAGATTACTTTTCAATACTTAGCAATTCTGTATAATATTTCAATTATATTTTTTATTATTTTTCTACTTTGGACGAGTTTAGGTTTACTACTTCTACTACCACTATCTCATCTTATTAATATACAGTGATTAACTAGATATATATGAATTGAAAATCTTCTACACAGAGAACTTTCTTACACTGTTTTTTTGGACCCACTATACTTGGTTAGTGGGTTGTTTGAGACTTTGTGGATACCTCAAAGATTACTTGATTTTTTCTACAAAGTTTAATTCTATCCTTTGAAAGAAGAATTAGCTAAGCTTAAAATGGCCCAAAATGGCAGCTAGCCTAGTACTTACCGATGAAGCTAACTGCATTAACTTCTAGTTCTTACTTTCCTTCCTTTATCTTCTGCTTACTGTTTTAGGTTTAAGAAATCTCTCTCACCTAGTAACACAATTCCCTATCTCATCAACTTCTTTTTCTGACTTTTCTGTAGCAGTTTTATTTATTCCTGCAACATTCTCATTCTGAAATTGCTGGCAATCAAAGCAAAACTGTATATCTTTTGCATGTTTAATATTTCTGCACATAATTTTTCTTGCTATGTATCTGTACATACAACACTTTCATCTTTTTTTCATGCATTGTCTCACCAAAAGCTATTCAATACAGCTGCTTCTTAAGTGGAGAAAAATTCTCTCCTGCAGATACATGCACTCTCATATTGCCAACCTGACCCATTGCTATTACAAGACAATCCATTGCAGCAGTAAGTTCCAAACCATTGTGGGCCAAGAAGCAGCTCAGTTGTATGTGCCACCCATCAACAAAATTGTGTGTCCTAAACAAACCTTAAGCAACAACACTTCAGATGTCCAGAAGGAACATAGGATGCTAATAGTTTAATTCAGTGACATTATTAGTGAACTTGCAAACACGTTTGACAACATAACATTTCTCAAAATAAGACAAAAGCTCTGATGTAAATGCAGGAAACTATGGCTGTACTCTTGAAAGACATGGACTATCTGTCTCAAAAGCAAGCAATTGCTTAACTCACATATTAAGCAAAATAACCACCACCATGAAGAGGTACAAACCCATACCATTGAGCACAACTCCAAATATTCTGGTAAAAATAAATACAGTAGATCATCCTTACCAAGAAATTTAGACTTAATCCTTTTGATTGTTCCAGGTTCAAATAAGATAACATACAGCACTATACCCATACTCATCCAACAACTCATATACAGCTTGCTGTATACAGTTATAAACCTTGTTTGTCTTAGGTTCATATTTGTGAACTAAGCTATTGACCACTGGGGTCATTTTAAGCCTGACTATACATCCCAAATCTCTGACAAGTTCCAGTACCCTGTGTAGTGTAAGCATGGGCTTGTGAGATGAAACATTTTGCAAGCAGGGGCCTAGGAGATGAACCATGTATAGCTACCTGTATCCATTAGAGACATAGGTGCTAAACTGGGGTGGATTTCTGATTACCTTTCCAGATGTTCAGGTTACACTTAAATTAGGGAGGAACGTTGCTTCAGATGGATGCAGAGCTTATTCTAAAGAAGGGGTAGTCTCAAGGATACATATCTGTCTCTCCAGCAGGTCCTATTATATCACAGGCAAGGTTTCAGTCTTTAGAATGGTTAATTCTGGTATTGTTTGTTTTGCAGATATGCAGATGATCCATCAGAGTGGAGTCCAACAATGCCTTGTATGCCAGGTATAGATCCCCTCAACAGTCTGTAGGAGTCAGAATACAGGAATAGGGCTTTCAGGCAGTCTGAATAAGACATTTTATGTATGTACTGTATATTTTTAGTGAGAAACCTCTGTGGACATTCTGACTGTTGGATGTGCCTGGTTAGGTATTTACCAAAGGGGACATTCTACTCGATGATAGGTCTGATAGAACAGAATACAGTGGAGCAATGATTTCCTTGGACCTAAATAAAATACTTTTGTTTATAAGCTGCACAACATAGAAAGATTTACTTACTACAGTAGACATGGTGGTCAAAGGCTAGATTACTATCTACTTTTGTCCTTACGTCCCTGACTACTGGGTCAACTTTTAGGGATGTGTTGTCAATATGGTATTTACCATGGGTGGCTGACTTGCCAAAGGACACTATTATGCATTTCTTGGCATTTAATTTTAGTCCATGCCTCTGACTCCAATTATTTGTCTGTGTCAGCCCTTCTTGGAGAACATTAGTGTCAGTAGGGGTTTCTATGAGTGCTCCTAATTTGAAATTGTCTGCAATTTTGATCAGCCAAGAGGCCCTTGATGTTGGTCTTGACTTCAGAAATGTAGATTCTAAAAACAAGCAGTCACAGGACCAGTCCCCAAGGGACTGTGCTTGCAACTGGATACCTTTCTAGAGCTAGACTCTCCAGTTCTAACTTCCTGAGACTTATCTGTGTGCCAACTATTCACTGGATAACATAAGGGCTTATACCTAACCTCTTGAGTATGTCAGCAATGCCCGAGTGGGTTATTGTATCAAATGCCTTGGCTGGATCAAGGTAGGCAATGTGAAACATTTTGCCATCTTCCATTGCTTTTTTGAACTTCTCAAAAAAAGTTCACCAGGTTAAGTAGGCATGACCTGCCCTTGACAAAACCAAACTGGTTTGTGTCCAATGTCTGGAGGTTTTCTATGCCATTATTGATCATTTTCCTGCTAATCCTTTCCATGGCTTTGCACATGAGACTAGTGAGCCTTATGGGTCTGTAGTTTCCAGGGTCCATAGATGCCCTGACTTTGTGCAGAGGGATGATATTTGTCTTTCTCCATTTATGTGGCACAAACCTGTTTGGAGGCTGTGGCTACATAGTGATTCTAGATGGCCTAACAGGTTGTGTTTTAAGCTTAATAGAAGGCAGCCTGGGATATTGTCAGGGCCATTAATTACAGTGTTCTTGGCCTTAGAGAGAGCAATGAGGACCTCTTCCCTAAAGATAGTTGATGTAGCTATATTTGATGGTATTTCCCAAAGGACAGCTGGGAGAGGAGTGGTAAAGTTAGACCTGAATTTGTCTGCCAGTAGGTTGCTATATTGTTTGGCTCACAATATGTATTTCCATTATCAATGAGTTCTGCACACAATTGCCTTTGAGACTGTGGACATAGCTAAAGAATGCATTGTGGCTGTTGTTGGTCTGGAAGGACAGATATGCCTCAAATTTGGCTTTGGTAGGATCTTCCAAGATGACTGCACACTGATGAACAGCTTGATTTCAGTGCTCCCAGTGTGAAAAAATAAACTGAGAGATAAGGGCCAGAAACTCTATAAGTTTTAGCAAATTCAGTTTCTGGCTAGTAAATACACTGCCTTGATGCCAGCAAATAAGAAACTAAGAGAGCCTGGAAGAAAATCATATAGAAAAGGTGAAGACAAAACACTGTCTGGGAAGAATATTGCAGCTGTTCAGCAAAAAGCAGTTCAAGCTCTAGCCTTATTGCAAAACAAGGCTTTTATTAATCTAGTAGGAAATATAAGTTAAATGTTCACAGAGGTGGTTGAAATAAATGAAACATCGAAGGAGTATATCAACTCAAATAAAAGGCTGGAAAATGGAAGAAGCTGTAAACAGTTATTCATATGAACTTAAAAAAATGCAAAAATCAGCATATGAAATGAAGAAAAGGCTGTGTGAGTATGCAACTGCTCAAGAAGAGCTGCTTAAAAGAATGATAGAGTTAAAGGACAGAGCACAAAGGAAAAACCTGGGATTTTATGCTTACTAGAGACTAGAGGGAGCATATTGTATTAATTTTATGAAAGCACAAATAAGCAATTAGACTGATATTCCAGAACAGAATTTGTTAATTCCAGTGGCACAGCATTTTTATGATCCAAACCTGGACATGAGAAAGCAGCCAAGACCTACATTAGGAAAGATGCAATCATACCACAAGAAAAAAACTGATCCTGAAAAAATTGCAGTAAAAGGGCAAATAATTAAAAACTGTAGACAGTGGAGTGTTTGTGGGAAATGTTTAGTCACTGTACACCAAGCAGAAGAGAAGCAAATCTATCCCAGCAATCAGGGAATGTCAAGAGGCGGGAGTAAGATTCAAGGTGCTGTACCCAGCTGTCTTCAGAATATTTTTAATGGAAGGTCAAAGTCATTTTCTGATGTATAACAGGCTAAGGAAGAAACACAAAAGTCTGCCCAACAAAAAGTGAGTAATCAAACAGAAGGTGATTCTGCTTCTCTTTCTTCTAATAATAAAGCCTATAAAGAGACTTTGCTTGTGAATCCTTTTTTCAATGTTCCAAAGGAAAATGCTTGACAGACAGAAAAAAAATACAGGAGCTACCTATAAGAATCAAGAGTATCTTGGACTTCAATCAGAGTCTGGGTTGGGAGATGGAGATGAACAGGAAGAAGACCAGCAACATTAAAATTAATGAATAAATGTGAGAATATACAGCATCAATCACATTTGTAAAATATGGCTTTACAAGAAAAAGTGGAAAGATGGGATTTTTGCTGACTTTGTTAAACTTGTGGAGGACTGAAACACATATGCTCTACCTCATTTCATTAATGTTTGGAAGAAGTCAGAGGGGAAGGAGAAATAAAAAAAGAGAAAAGTAATTGTAAGCATGTGACATCCCCCACTATCCTGGATTAGTAACTAAGGAGCTTCAATCCTAACTACTAACTCCAATGTGAGACTATCACTTAAACAGAAGTAATGTTTCACAATTTCCACAAAGAGCACAACAGAAACACATTCTATAACCTGGGACTGGACTATATACTTCTGTCCACTGTTAATGTGACTCCTTATTACACATCCAGAGCAATGTGTCCCAGTTTAAGACATCTGATACACTCACACTTAAATAAATTAAATCTTACACATCCAAACACTTTTGGGAAAGCCTGACACAGATTTCCAGCTGTGTCCCTTCCCCAAAATAATATGGTAACACTTTGCCATCAACCAGAAAGCCTACATGCCCTTTTAAAGGGGTGTCCAATTATAAAAAATAGATATTAAAACAAATGATAGCAAATGACCTAAAGCAGCCAGGATTTTGGAGCGGCACAGGAAGTTATCAAAGTAGGTATAAGCACACTCAAATCAGTAAAGAAAACACTGATTGACCAACCACAATGTAAGTTAATAAAAATATTTAATAATGAGCACAATTATTAAAAATACAAAACAGTAATTTCCAATAAACAAACAGAACTCAATAACCAGGAAAATTAAATCAATGCTGAAGGATAGAAATCCAACATTTAGAAAATCTCTAACTTATTAGTTATAATTTTCCTATCTGACTAAAGAACACTGAACCTGATCTAAACTAAATTATTGCAACAGAGAAAAGGCAGACTTACAGTTCTTGGTGAGTCCTTTTGGGTATCCACTGCATAATACAACTGTGAACAACTACAACTGGCAACTGACAACAATTGACTTCACCTGTCTTCAGCAGGCTGTTTATTAAAGTTCCTTCCTTTCAGCCTCTGACAGTAACACATAGCAACTGTCAACATTCTTATGACATCATCTGCAGATCAGCTGATTCTGAGACAGTCTGCATTTAGAATCTTTTTCACAAATATGAGCAATTAAAAATGTAAAGGAACACTGTTCAAGTCTTTAAAACATTCTGTACAAACAGAATACAAATCAACATGTAAGAACTTATTTACAATAGCATAGCCAGTCATGCTGGCATTTACTATACAGCTGAATCTGAACGTTATGTAGAAAACCTCAGCCAGTCATTCTAGCACAGATGACAGTGTCTAATTTCTTCACAAAATATACCAATTTTTGTCTTAACAGTATTTGTATAAAACATTTCATGATATTAAATGCATGTTATATGGCAAAGCATTTTTCAGTTATTGCTGTATGTCATAAATATACAAATAATGCCCTTTTATTCATTTTAGTTATATACAATATAGACATTGCAATGAAAAGAGAAGAACGTCTGGACAAAGTATGTTTAAGTTAATATGCTGTAATCTTGAGCTGTTGATTTGAGGTTTAGGGTGCAAAAGTGAACATATTATTATATATGTGGAATTGATGTGTTCTATCTTAGTTTTGCATAGATGAATGTATATTTCTAATGTAGCCTAGGCAATGTATTCTTTAAGGGCAGCAAGAATGGAATTTGTATGTGAAACACTGAAATATAAAATTGTTTGTTAGCAGCAACCTCTGCATTAGTTACAGATCTGTTTAATATGGAATTATTCGGATAACTTTTACTTCTGTAGAGATTGTGCATATTGACTGAAATTGAGTTGCCTTTTATGGTTGAAATATTCTGAAATTAGCAGTTTTTTTCATTATTGATTCATACATTTTGTTTCATTGCTTACTGGAAAAATGTTCAACGCTACAAATTTAAAACACACTCTAACAAGTGGTGCTGTATTATACCAGGAATATAATTTAATACAATCAGAAAGGTGAATCAAAGAACACAGGCATGTCTTTATGGTCCTAAAATGTGTGCAGGGGCATGTGGTTTGAAAAGAGCCCAAAGGTAAACTTTATTCCCACTGACCAGATGCATTTTTCTTTGAATGCTGGTTTCAATGTAATTTCAATTAATGTAAATGTCAAGAACAGAGACATTTACTGTTAATGTTAAGTCAGTTTTCATTGTGAGACTGTAATGTTTTGTTTAACAAATGTCTATCAGTTTTCATGCTATAAAATTTGAAATAAAAGTTTTAAATTAAATGCAAATATCTGTAATCATTGTAGAAGTAAAGATTAAAATTAGTAGCCACACGGTTAGGTTTAAACACAGTTTATAGTAACTAGGGAGAACTAGCCAAGCAACTGGAGACTGAAATGGCTGTGGGGGGGATGCAGTATGTGTGGGGGGGGGGGGCTGATCCATTACCCTGCCTAGAGTCTCATTTGATCATGATCCAGCTTTGGTTCTAAGCACTATCCAAATTTAGAATGGAGAAAGATGTTTCTGCCACTAGGAATGACTGAAATTAGGGGTACAGAGAACAGGCAAGAAGGAACTGGAATTTAATGGAGAAAACTGACAAAGAAACCAAGGCATTGGGAGCAAATAACTTGAGAAGGAAAGACAATAGAATGGGAAAAGGTCAAGAAGATATTCAGACTGCAGGCTAGAGACTGCCTTCCCTATCTGGGATCAATATCAAATTATAGGTAAAGAGAAAGGGATAGGACAATCCTAAACAGAAGCTGCTTTAAAAAGAACAGTTAGTAGGGGATATAAAATATTGCATGATAACTATAGGAATCAATCAGAAGAGGTTATAAAAGATTGGGAAGAAAGACTGGAAAAGCAATTCACAAGGAAACAATAGGAGGACACATGCATGTCTCCAAATATGCAACAAAGTCTAAAGTGCTTGCATAGGTATTTTTATACCCCAAGCAGACTCCAAATAATTTTTCTTCAGGTAGATGACAAATGTTGGAGGAGTGATGGGGAAGAAACAGCTAACTGAGATCATATGCTTCAGAAATGAATGGAGTTGGATGATTTTAAAGATTCAGTACAGAGTACACTGTCAGAAATAATGGGTGAGCAAATGGATGTAACTAAAGAAATTATTTTTTAGCAGGGATACAGGATCTGAATTGCCAAGACATAGTAAGGCCTTGCTAAGTTTAATTCTGGTACCTGCCAAAAAAGACAATTACTTGTTGTTGTTGTTGTGTCTTTCGGCTTATCCCGGTTAGGGGTCGCCACAGCGGAAGTCCGGTCCGCTAATGTTTGGTAGTGGATTTTTACATGCCGAGTTACCAGACCTGATGCACAACCTTCAACGAAGGTATGCCCATTCACGTATGCCTCCACACAGAAGATGCTCTAGCTGAGAATTGAACGGAACAATGTCTTACTGTGAGGTGACAATGCTACCGCAGCACCACAGAAATCAAAGTCTAAATCAACTATATTTGAAGTGGTGAATATTGTGACAGAGATAAAATAACTGGAAGGGAGATCTTTAGAAAAAGGTAAGAGAAAACTACATAGAATAAATGGAAATTGCAGAAACAAAAGCAGAATAATGTTTTAGAGAAGCAGTAAGGTTTAAGGGAAGACAGGAATTGAACAAGTTATGTAATGCTGGATTGATGATAGTATAAAAGCATGTATGTGATGTATAATGATTGTAACTGTGAACACGTTAACATTGTTTTCTTTTATATGAATGTGTATTTGTGTATGTCAGAAGTAATAATTCAATGAAGGTGTTAAAAATGGATTTAATGGACTTTGTCTTTCCATTGTGTTGTTTATTTAATTTGATGGAGTGCTTTTATCCTGCTGGGTGCTACACCTCCTAATTTTTGCCAGGATTTTCTACCTTCTATTATACAGCCTAATTAATGCTGTAATTCAACCAGGTTGGCTTGTTGTTTTGCATTACTTCTGTACTTATTGTTAGTGGGTACATCTGCCCCAATGCAGCTATCAATGTGCTTGTATAGGGTTCTGTAAACGGCTGTATATAGGCAGCAGTGTTTTCATGGTTTTGGAGGGCCTTTGTCAGGTTCTCACTTAACTGTAATAAGTTAGCCTTAGAGTAGTTCCTGAATGTTCCAGTGTTAGTTGGGGTTCTGGGTTTATTTTTACTTCAAAGGAGACCGTTATGTGGTCTGACTTTACCAGAGAAGACATTACACTAGGGAATATGCAGCACTCTCCATATTACTGAGAACTAGATCCAGTATGTTTGTGGACCTGGTTGGCATATTGAAAATTTGGTCCAGGGAGTTTGCATTTACAAAGTCCAGGAATCTCCATGCCTCCACAGTTGGTGTTATATAATATTACCAGTTAATAATGAGGTAATTAAAGTCACCTATGAATATGGTATCAGTCTATATTATACATATACATATATATTATATATATTATATATCCCTTGCTGTAATTATTAAACATACAAATCATCGAACTGAAGAATGTCAAACTCATAAGCTTGAAAAAGCAAAATGTTAAAATATACCAGTAGCCTTTTGCTGGAGATCACTGTATAATGGGGAATGGGATTATCTATCTTCCCAGCTATAGTAAGATCTTGCAGTCAGTATATATAATTAGCAGGTGGTATGGGGGGCTGCAGGTGTGCATAGGGGCAAGCCCTTTTGCAAAAAAGCTATTTTAGTAGTGATTTGCAGACATTAGATGTTTTGTAGTTCCAAACTTTTAAGTTCGATGTTCTGCAGTTTAAAGATTTGTCTGTTCAACAGTGTAAAGTAAATGTTGTTGTTGTTGTGTCTTTCGGCTTTTCCTGGTTGGGGATTGCCACAGCGAAACTCTGATCCGCTAATGATTGGCAGTAGATTTTTACATGCCAAGTAGCCAGCCCTGATGCACAACCTTCAACGAAGGTACGCCCATTCATGCATGTCTCCACACAGAAGACGGTCTAGCTGAGAATCGAACAGGACAACGTCTTACTGTGAGGCGACAATGCTACCGCAGCACCACCACTGCAGTAACAGTGTAAAGTAAATAAATTTTTATATTTATATACTGCATATATATATATATATATATATATATATATACACACACACACACACACACACACACACATCTATATATCTATCTATGGATCCCCTACACTACACCGACACACCACAAACCTGACAGCCAAAACGCCGACACCAAAACACCGACTCACAAAACACAAACAGAAACATCAACATAAACCACACCAAGCATTCTTACACACTACTACACAAAATTACACACATAAACTATCACAACTAAAACATAAACAAAAATGTACCAGCAAATCACACACATCCCACTACACCGCAACATCCCATAATGCCATTACCCATGTAACTCACACATCCCATTACCCTACCCAATATCTACATAAAAACACACACAAAACACAAGCACACCAAAAACTTTACAAACCTGCACTAAATCTTACATACACAATGATCTAGGCATTAACCTTAACCCAAACCCTAACCCTAAGGTCTGTCACTATTGCACACTTACGTTACCCGCACCCTAACCCTAAAGTCAGTCACTATTGCACACTTACCTTACCCGCACCCTAACCCTAAAGTCCATCACTATCGCATACTTACACAGTCACGCTTGTTTTGCCTATAGATATATATATATATATATATATATATATATATATATATAAAAACCCAGCCAAGCTAGTTTTCACTGTGAAATAAGTCTGCCAGAATTTAGGTACAATAGTCTTTCCTATTACTTCCATAATATCTCTAACATTTTAAACAACTTTCCTCAGTACATAGAATCATAAATAATGGTCAGAGTCTCCAACTGCAATATGCTATCATTAGCAATCAAATTAAATAGCCTTCCATGAGTGTCTGTAGTCACAAAATATTTATTGTTCAGATATTATACAATGATAGGTCATTAACATTCAAAAACGTGCACTCTGATTGGTCAGACCAACCAGCAAGCCCGTTGTAATTCGAGCATATACCAATAGCAAAATGTGTGGTCGCCTGGACTTTCTTCTATTACTATATGCTATGGCTTTCCAGTTTTCTTGAGCTAAGAGGTCAAGAGGTATGAACAGATGGCAGAGCAAATACAAGGAAAACTAAAGAAACATACCTGATTTTTCTTGTATTTCACCCCTGTCTCTCTCATACCTTTGAAGTGTCTGGATTTCAAACTTTAAAAAAAAGAAGAAGCAAAGGAGATCTTCCTTTCTTCATTACTTCCTTTCCAAAGCACTGATATACTGCTTATGCATGGGAGCCTAAGTCCCATATGTATGTGCATCAAGAAAGCAGCAAGATATGGAAATAAGTGAAAGAACACCACGGCATTGTTATACAGCCCTCATGATTAAACCACACCAGCCGAGGGTAAATCTTCAGTATACCACACCCAGTCATTGGTTATTACTATATTAATACATTTCTTTCTCATGACAGCAAGCTGCATAAATTGCTGTCCCTGTCAAAATAATACCCATTCATTAACCGTAGCTCCACTGTTTGGTTCTTCTCAGTATAGAACTCAAGAACATTATTTTTCTTCTAACCCTTTACCCTTTACATATACTTTCTTTTTAACTGCATGTGAGTCAGATATCTAGCAAACAGTATGTTATCAGTTTTTATTGATTCAGTCTTAAACAGCTTTTCTTATTCTTTTTCTATTAATAATGTGAACAATTAAAGAAATAATTTCAATCTGCCTTTTTCTCATTTTTTTAAAATGTGTAGTCCTGCCTTACATTTCTATTCTTTGCTTTATGTTTCTTTACTTCCTTCCTCAACTTATTTATGCCATGTAGTATGGATCACACTGTGCTGATTCACACCTGCAGCACTAGTTGAGTGGAAACCATATCTCATTCAAACCCACAACACTTAAAAAGTAGACCACACACACATACATACACGCACACACACACACACACGCGCGCACACACACACACACACACACACACACACACACACACACACACACACACACACACACACTCATATTGTTACACTATAGCTTAATGACCTTACTAAATTAGTGCTTTTCAGTGCCACAACTGAGCAGGTTACATGAGAAAAAGTATTTAAATTAAACAATTAAATAAAAGCTATTTTATTTGTTTAATCTAAACATTTATTGTTATGTTTAGATGTAACTGTGACTGAGAACTCCAGACAATTTTTATCCAGTCTGCCAGCAGTCAGGAAATGGACACCTCAACTGATTACTGACAAAGGTGAATGAGTTAAAGAACTAGCATTCGGATGTAATATTGGAAATTAAATTTGATCACAAATATCAAACTGTTTTTACTCTCCCCATCTTATTCACTAATGTTGCATTTTCATAGACCATAAAATCACATGCCGATTTTTCTCCATTGTCATCTTCTTTTTCTTTTAGTAGCATTATTACTTTATCATTATTTCCATTTCGCGCACCCACGCTTTTCTTTGCCAAACAACCTCATTAGCCTAAGGTAAAAATGGTACCTCCCTTAAAATCGACATGGTTATTAGTGATCTTGGCACTTTTGTAGAGAATGAATTCTCCACTCATACAAGAGACTCAAAACACCATAACCTGTTGGTAGGATAGATGCACCTCCAAAGAAGCTCTCACCTCTGTAACAGATGTCCCTTTCATATTAACCAAAATAGCACCATAACCCTCTTCAACTACCTTAGAGATGTGGATGCATAACCATAAATAAAATCTTATAGGTGGCCTCCTGATCTGTTATGGAAATGGTAGCAAGTTGTGAGCATTGCAATGGCTAGGCTACAAATGATCTGTTTGATCAACTGTCTAGTAACACCTATGAACGTATAATCTCTCTTGAAATGTGAATGATCACTGTAACATATGTTACTTGTACTCTAAACAGCCACAGAATAGCTGCAGAATCTTACTCCATAGAAATCATTGTTTGTGTCAACTCACCTCTAGTCCAGTATAGTTAAGCCTTAAAAAATAATGTTTCTTCACATGTGCATTTTTCACTCAATCTGTTTTCCTTCTTCATCTTTTGGCCACATCCACACAGCAAAACTTTGCTTTGGCTGTTGCTCTGTTTCCATCCTTCTAATGACTAACAACAGCAAATGACATACATAGCATTAACTATATCTACAGGAGCTAAACACAAGGACTTCCAGCTCATTTCATAACTCGGCTTTATTTATTTATTTTATTTATTTGTATTTGTTTTCCAGGGTAGAGCACTGATCTCTGCGGACCTTTTTCAAATTCAGCCCAAGAGCTGTGTCTGGTTAAGTGACTTGCTCAGAGTCACACAGTCAGTCAATGGAAGCTCAGGGAATCTTATCTTTCCAAGTCTGTTGTCAGCATGTCAGTCAACAGTCACCCAAGGTAGGATATGAAATCCAAATAGCATCAAAAGTTTGCCTCTTTTGAGTTACTGTCCAAGTCTTGGAAACTGGTGAATTGCACCACTCTGATCACTTCTAATTCTAATTCCAAAGGCAAAATATAACAGCATCCCTGTTTACTCCTCTTTTCTGTAATCTATGGACTTTCAGAAGATTCATAACAACATACCTTCAAAAACAACAGAGTTTTATTGATATAAAATTCCAATAATATACACAAATCAAAGAATCTAAATTACAAAACAAATCAGATAAACCAAAATATGCAACTCTGAGACATATCAAGTATTCATATTTTTTCATTCTCCACCTAGTTCATCTTCTATATTTCAATGCATTTCATTAACTCACCTACCATTCTGCCATTCTTCTATGTTCCCACATTTTAGTATATACAAATTGCCTACATATATTTAATCATAACTTCTATATAACACAAATAAATATTTCATTAAAAATTCATTTATATAAATTTGGGTAGATGTTGAGAAGAGTTATTATGCCACAGTGTGAGTTGGCTGTAATTGTAGAGTTGGGTGGATCTGGATTAGAGGTACTATGTTCCTCTTTTTAATTCTGGATTCCTTTGAGAAGAGTCCAGGCTCCACTATTCTCTGATTATTCCATTTTCACTTCAGCTTACATAACCTTCTGCTGGATTCTCTATGTTTTATTACAAGCAGCCAGATTTCCCCTTGCTTCAATAGCCTCCTGAACTGCATGGGTACTCAGGAGTAGTCCTACCAAAGCATGGTAAAATGGAAGCATTACCCCTTTCTTTATTTCTTTCTGGTCTGTTCCTGGATAATATCCTCCAACATTTTATCCCTGCTCTCTCTGCCCCCTCATTCTTCTCTTTGTGAGCCAGTCAAGGTATGATAATCACTTTAAGTTCCTTTTCCTGTTCTGCCACCTCAGTTTCCCATCTGATACTGCACACTACTACCACCACTGTTGTGGCCCAAAAGAAGTACCTTGCACTGAATGTCAGCTGCCATCTTTCTAATGACTTGGCAAGCCTTCACATGTTCTTCACTGGACTTTCTCGTAAAACCTCCATTGTTGCAATTGCCTTCTCCATCTTCCATTACTGCACTGCTGTCCACCCCCGTCTTACACTGCTATACCTACATTCGTGCTACCACTAAAGAGTCTGATCAAGTTCCCTAGTCACTTAATCTATCTCTAAAAAGAATGCAATGGTAAACAGTAAATCAAAGACTATCTACTGCAGTACTCTATAAATCACGTTCCTTATTTCAGACATTATCACTCGCACCACAGCTGTCTATGTCCTTCCCTATACCTGTGCCATGATCCATTGGTAGAGTCTTGGTCTTATTTCCATTTCCTGAAGTCTTCATAACAACTGTCTCTGTGTGGGACCAATTCCAATGCTGATGCCCAGGAAGACTATATCTATCTGTAATCCCCTGCTAATTTCTAGTGTAATTCAACTACAAAATAAAATAGGTGCAGTTGACAATTGTTTCAGATCGTGAGCTAAGGTTGTATGCTTCCTAGAAACTGACACCCTACCGAAAAGCAGATAGACCTTTTTTCACAATTTTTTCAAAGACTTTCAAAGGCTCTGTACTTATGCAAACATATCTGTGGTTCCTCAAATTTGTCCTGCTCCTCCTTATACAAGGTGCACCATTTATTCATCTTCAGATCCTAAGGCTCCTCGGAACTAGCCAATGATCTGTTGAAGACCCCCATCAGGGATACCTGAGGAACCTGGGAGGCAACCTATCTAACTTGTTCCTTATCTTTTCTTTAGGCAGCTAGCTCCCTGCCCACTTACTAATTATCTGCCCTGGTGTGCATCTACTGCTCTTTTCCACTTCCCTATGTCCTTCTGAAAAGGACATCTTCCCGTCATCTTTGTTCACAAAGTCTGCTTTTCCTATTTACCTTTTTCTTTATCTATGTGTTGTTTACTGGGTTTTACAAATGGGCAGAATCCATTTTTAGTTGGGAACCAGGAAGAAAAACTCAATATTTAGCTGTATAAGATGATATGATCTGTAGTTCACTTAGCATATCAGTCAAATACATACTGTTAATAATATTGTAAGTATTAAATGATACAGTACAAAATACATTGCGTAAGATCAGGAGAAAATGTTTAATTAAAAGTGATGTCCTTTTCTTAAGACAGTCAGTGCAGTCTGGATCCTTCTCACTGCAGCACCATTTGTATTACTGCAACCTTAGCAGAATGTATCATTATTAAAAACTGAGTATTACATAACTCAATGACCATACTGAAATGACCATACTGAAAAAGAGGCATATGCTATACAGAGCTAGAATTATTTTTAGATAGCATTTGGCAGGAGTTGTAAACAACGCTTAGGCAGGACTTTAATTATATATAAACTAACTTTTAGAAAGAAGGCATGAGAAGAACATGTTCTTAAAGACATTAAGGCTGTTGGACTTTCTATTATTAGCTTTGAGTTGGTTTCAGCTGTGATCCCAGGTTTCTGAGCAGTGGATTACCATAGGAGCTGTGCCTTCTATCTCAGATTTATTTTTTTGTTCTCTGTCATCAGTATTTCTTGCTGTAGTATTCTTGCTCCACCCCCTCCCTGGCTGATGATCTAGTTTTATTCCCCCACATGCCCAACTGGATTTCTCAATGTTAAAAATTCGACATGAAGGTCAAGCACTAGCCCAGTAGGCCTATTCTTCTCTCTCATTTGCACCTGCAAGGAATATAATATATATTCAGACGAGGAAGCTGAACGATCATCTTTGCAAAGCATGCCAAGGATGTCTTCTTCTTGTTCCAGCCATACATTCCGTCTGTACATATTTATAAGCAGCCAAGGGGCAGACATGGAGCACACTGCCTCAAGCGGCACTCTTACATTTAATGTTACTCTCATTGTTCCCACCTCTCCATTGAGAAAATACTGCCATCTGCTCCTCATGTCTCTGCCAGAGATTCTAGCATGCATATTATTCCCAGATATGTATGCCCCAGAGAGGTTATTAGATGTTGCATCTTCATTCCTTTTTGCCCATGTCAGCTCTCCCCTTACTTGGCATAATCAGTGCGTTACCTCTTTATGCCAGTGGAGCTGGCTGATCTCTGATTTCCAGATACATAGGCCACTTAAAAATTGCTGGAATGATAGATTTGACAAGTGAAGTTAAGCAAATGTAGTTTAGTAACTGATTACAGTGGGTCAGTTTGAGAATAGTAGGACACCCCAATGATGAGTCAGTGTAATCATGCCAGGAACAAACATATACCTGTAGGTCTGCTCAGGTGTAGTCCTACTACCTACTTTGTTTGTGTCTTTTGGCTTTTCCTGGTTAGGGGTCACCACAGCAGAACTCCGGTCCGCTAATGATTGGCAGTAGATTTTTACATGCTGGCTTGCCGGGCCTAATGTACAACCTTCAATGAAGGAACACCCATTCATGCATGTTGCCACACAGAAGACGCTATAACTGAAAATCGAACAGGCAACGTCTAACTGTGAGGTGACAATGCTACCGCAGCACCACCACCGCAGAACTATTGGGCCTATATAAAGTTAGCAAACAAAGAACAACCTGGAAAAGAGCAGTATGGTGATGAGGGTAATCTTTTTGAAGAGGTAAGAAAAATCTTTAAAAATTAAATGCCTTCATAACTGTTACATCTTTTCACGATGCATGTAGTCTGGGCATCAAGGTAAAGTTCTTCATTCAGTGCTGTACCTTTATATTTCATTTCCTGAGTGCAGGCAGAAGGCGATTGTTGAAATCTGATCACTTTCTCCCTCTTCCCCAAGTTTCTGCAATTATATCTGTGCGCGTTTGCATGTGTGTTTGTGTGTGTGTGTGTGTGTGTGTGTGTGTGTGTGTGTGTGTGTGTGTGTGTGTGTAGTTCAGAGGTGTGGAGACTTGTCCCTGTGATTGGGGTGTAGAAGGACTTGTCTTATACACATTTTTTTTTTTGTATTTTGTAGCTTTGGAAATGTTGCTGTTCTCAGTAAGAACCTCCCTAGATTTTATTTATTTGTTTTATTTATTTGACATTTGTTAAATGGGTTAGTACAACTGAGCCGAATGGAGTGATAAGCGATGAATGGCCTGTTTTCAGTGGATACACAAGGAGAAAAGCTCCGGCATACAGATTAATGAAATTACATACTAGGAAAATAGATGAACAAAGAATACAAAAATTGACATACATTGTAAAAAAAAAAGAATAACAAAGTACACAAAATATACAACTAACAAAGCACATAAAATGTATAACTAGTTATTATTTTTTATTTTTATTTATTTATTTATTTTTATAGTTGCCATATACAGAGGGTAGATGTTCAGGGGATGAGCTACTGAGTTTTACATATACTAGAATGGAAAGAATATAATCAACATAGTTTGAAAAGTAGAAGACAGGCAGAAGTAAATTGGAGTGGAAATGGAAATTAAGAGGGATTATGGCAAGGGCAGGGTTTTCAGTTCAGGAAGTAGTTTTTGACTTCAGTTTTGAAGCAGATTGTACTGTTAATGCTATGGATGTTAGGAGGAAGCCTATTTCAGGCTTGGGACACTGAAGTTTTGTACAGGAGTTTGCCAATATTTTTGTTTTGTTTATAGATGTCTAGAAGGTACTGGTCAGAGCTACAAAGTGAATGAGTTGGGATGTAAGGGGGTACTATGGAAGAAAGAGAAGGATAGGCTAAGGGTTTATTTAATAGGGAGTGTGTAAGCTGCAGCTGGGAGAGAAGTAGGAGTTGAGGAAATTCAAGCCATTGTAGTTGTTTCAGGGCAAGGCAATGGTGTGATTTATATGGTGTGTCACAGGCAAATCTGGCTATATTGCTATAAGTTTGTTCAAGTTTGATTATAAGGAGTGACTGGAGATGGGTAAAGGTAGGAGAGGCATAGCAAAGACATGGCGAAGGAAGGCCTGAGCTAGAGTTGGTTTGGAGTTAGGTGTGTAGTTCAGGTTTGATAAAGGTGTTATTGAGAGAAGTGATAGTGAATGTAGATTTGTGGTGGGAGAGATATTTGGGAAGGAATAGTAGGAGCTTGGTTTTTGGGGGTTAATTATAGGTTGGTGGTCAGTTAGCCATTTTTCCACAGATGAGAAAGTGTTTTGAGTGATGGAAAGAAGGTTAGAGATGTTGTCTGTGAAAATGATGAGAGATGAGTCATCAGCATATTGTATGAGGGAGGAAGTGTTAGAGGAGGAGTGTAGATTATTAGTGAAGATGTTGAAAAGGAGAGGATGAAGGATTGAGCCTTGAGGGATGCCAGTCTGGATAGGTAGGAACGTGGAAAAGGTGGATTGCCATCTGACAGACTGGAGCCTGTTTGAGAGATAGCTTGAGAACAGTGACTAGTAGTGGGGGAGAGGCTATGATCAGTTAGTTTAGAAAGTAGCTTGGAATAAGAGACAGCATTGAAAGCTTTAGAGAGGTCAAGGAAGAGGCAAAATACAAGAAGATTTTTATCCCTGGCTTCAGCAACAGTGTGAGTGAAAGATAGAAGGGCAGTGGAAATGCTATAATTAGTCCTGAAGCCATGTTGAAAAGTGGTCAGTAGATTTTCATCAATTAGGTAGTTAAGAAGCTGGTTATGAATACATTTTTCAAGGATTTTGGAGAGTGGACAGAGAATGACAATGGTTCTGTAATTTGATGGATTTGTGGAGTTACCTGCTTTGTGTAGTGGTATGGTATAGAAAGATTTCCAAATATCGGAGACAGTGAATTCTTGGATAGATCTGTTTACTTGGATTGAGACAGGGTAGGGTATAGAGTGGGTTGCAAGGTTAAGAAAGAGTGAAGGGAGGTTGTCAGTCAAGAGAAAGCATGTTTTTAGTTTTAGTAGAAGGGACTTTATGTTAGTGGTGGAGACAGGGTTGAGAGAGAATGAGGTGGTCTTGCTCGCAGTATGTGTGGCATGAGAGAAGTTTTGACTTCGGCAGGTTTGGGTTAGTTTTTGAATCAACTCAATGAAGTGGGTATTTAGTAAGGTGGCAATTTCTTGGAGGGTATTGTTAGGATAGGGGTTGGGGGTGGTAGGTTCACCAGGGTGCAAAATTTTATTGGTAGAGTGCCAAAATTGTTTGGGGTTAGAATTATGGGTGAATTGGGCATTATAATAGAATGTTTTCTTGTCTATATTGATTTGGGTTTTTTTTGAAAGGTTATGGAGTTCTTCGTATCTTTAAAGAACTGTTGGAGATTTAGTTGTTAGCCATTATTTCCAGTACTTGATCCTTTGTTTCATGAGAGTGAGGGTGTATTTAGAGAGCCAAGGAGAGTCCATTTGTTTTGATTCTAACTTTTCTTAGAGGAGTTATAAAGTCAAGGATGTCAAGGAAAGTGTGATTAAATTATAGAACTGCATCATTTAGGGGAATGTACTTTAGGTAGCACCAGTTAATAGAAGTGAGCCTGTTA
Organism: Protopterus annectens; assembly: GCF_019279795.1. NCBI lineage: Eukaryota > Metazoa > Chordata > Ceratodontiformes > Protopteridae > Protopterus > Protopterus annectens. Next base: position 121,423,311 of record NC_056725.1, on the reverse strand, counting down.
TTAAAGATTTCAGCATTAAAGGAAGAAAGGTTGCGGCATTCTCTATAATGGTGGGACTTAGGCATTTGAAGGGAGTGCCCTTGGATTTGTGTAGGGAGGTGGTCACTTAAGGAACCAGGTAGGGTACTGGGGTTGTGATATAGGACAGGATCAGAGGTAAGAATCCAGTCTAAGGTGGAGCAGTTAGTATTGTTGTTAGAAGGGAGAAGAAGTTGTGATAAATTGGTGGAAACCATGGAGGTTAACATGGAGGGTAGAAGAGGAAGTAGTCTCCAAGTAGTATGGCCTCATAGTGGATAGGCCATGAGATCCAGGATAGGACATATTCAAGGATGAGAATGTTGTTTCCAGGTGGTGTATATAACTGTGATGGCATTTTTTTGGAGGGTTGAAATTACAGTCAAGAAGAAGTAGTTCAGCTGGGTGGAAATTAGGCTGACTTATAGGCAGGGGGGATAGGTTGAGGTGCTCGGAGTACATAATTGCAACACCTCCACCTTTTTGGCAGCTCTATCAAGATGGTATATATTGTAGTGGGGAGGTAATATTTCAGTATCAGAGATATGTGGTTTTAACCATGTTTCAGATAGGGCTAAGACATGAGGAGAGTAGTGGGTGATCCAAGAATGTAGCTCTGTAACTTTTTTTAGGTAGATTCTATATGTTAATACCATATAGAGAGATGTTTAGTTGGATTTTAATTTGTAGTAGTTGGGATAGAAGGGCCAGGATTGGGATGGATGTCACCATCTAATAGTAGGGAGTTTGAAAGTGAGGTAGGTTTTATAGTGTAAAAATAGAAACTATAGCGTTTGTATTTAGGTTTATGGGATGTAGTTGAGAGAGTGAATATTTTGCATTTGTGGAGTTGAGTTGAGTATAAGAGAAACTGAAAAGAGAGTGGGAGATTAAGAAGGGCAGGGAGGGTCCCTTGTGGAGTAAGTGATAAGTAAATGTATGTGATGTATGAAATTGATTAAGTTTTCTATAATAGGAGGTAAGGAATGAGAAATATAATAGTAGGATAGCTATGAGGTGGGGGGCATAAAGTGAGTGTGAAACATAGAAATATGGAGTGATAAACAATGAAATGTATGTAGGTGAGGTTACTTTTTAGAGGGGGTAGGGGATAGAGAAAAGTAAGAGGAAGTAGTATTCAGCAGGTATGTAGTTAGAGTAGATGCTATTAAGATGTTGCAGGTGGGAATGGAGTTAGTGAGGGGGAAGGAAGATGTGAGAGTGGAGTGGTAAGATGTGGGTGGAGAAAGCTAGGATTACATAATTAGGATATAAGGGAGGGTCTGGAACAAGCTGAATTGGGTATAAATGTAATGAAAGTGGGGGGTGGGAATTTGGGTAGGGTAGAAGAGCAGAGAGAGACCAAATGAAGCAAGCTGAGCCAAGAAAGGTAAGCATGCAAGAAAAATAATCAGTAGAGTTAAGGTAAGAATGAGATCAGATGGGAGGAAAAGCCAAGTGTAAAAACAGAAAAATAAAGATGAGAATGTAGGAGTTTAAAAAATAAAGATAATGCACAGTGCAATGGGCTTTACAGTAACAGATGCCAACAGAAAACAGGGGAGATGAAAGATTAAGGTTACTACTAGAATGGGGGGTGATCTCAGCAGTTGCTACTGGCAATTTATAAGTAGAAAATTACAGGAATACATAAATAACAGCTAAACAAAAGACAGTTATATACAAATTAGTTAAAGTTTAAATTCTCTTGCATCTAGGTAGCAATGCACTGGAGAAAACACCAAAGTGCACAGTTGTAGCATGTTTTCTAGTCCCTAGAAGCCCACGGAAGCAGTTTCAGGTACGTGGTGTTTGTTAACACTTCTGGGCAGCCAAATAGCTTAGAGGAACTGCATGTATAACAGGGGTGCAGACCAAGTACAAGAAGAGAGATGTAGTCACTGGTAGAGGTGAGGGTGAAATAAGCAAAAGAACTGATATAAGAAAACACAGTGCAGGCAGTAAAAAACTAAATCAAGCTGCAGAAGACATAGTTATACTCATAAGGCAGTACAGGCTGTTAAATTAAACAAAAGAAACTGAACAAAAACACAGTACAGGCAATAAAATAACTGCATCAAACTGCAGAAAACACAATTACACTTGCAAAAGCAATATAGGCTGTTACATTTGCAGACACTTTCGGTTTACAGTTCCCTTGGACATAGACACAAAGATAAAAACATTTTTGTCAAAGTGTTAAAATATACTGTACAGCAACATACATTCCAGGGCTTCCATATAAAAACACAAGATATAGCACTCAAATGAAGTAGTATATGCACAGTTCAGCTGTCACCAATACATTTAAAGAGCATGAAAGAGTATGCCATCACAAGTAAAAACAACCTATAACAGGTATTATTGGCAGAAAATAGTGGGAATGGAGCAGGACTATTTCTTTCCCAACTGCATTTACAAGTATAGTAATCAAAACAAAAACTTAAGAGTGTAACTCGCAAAATGCCAGTGGTTGCAACTAGCTGAGAAATAGATAGGACAAAGATGGCACCTATCCATTTTAAAAGCTAGGATGAACTTCCATAGGGCAGTAACACAAGGGTGAAGGGAAATAACATAGTAAGGGAACTCGACTGGCTAAGTGGAAGAGGGCGGCAGTAGCTGAGCTTGGAAAGGTAAAAAGAAAAACAATCAGTAGAGGTAAGGTAAGAATGAGATCAGAATGGGAGGAAAAGCCAAGTGTAAAAACAGAAAAATAAGGAGGAGAATATAGGAGTTTAAAATTAAGATAAAGCAGTGTGACGTGCTTTACAATTACAGATCCTAACAGAAAACAGGGGAGGAAAGAATGTTGACAAGGGTGAAAGATTAAGGTTTCTCCTAGAATTGGGGGAGAGAGATTGCTACTGGCAATTTGTAAATACAAAATTACAGGAATACATAAGTGAGAGCTAGACAAAAGATAGTGATAGACAAATTAGTTAAAAGTTTAAATTCTCTTGCATCTAGGTAGCAATACACTGAAGAGAACACCTACGTGCACAGTTGTAAGGTGTTTGCTAGTCTCTAGAAACCCGTTGAAGCAGTTTCTCAGGTCTGTGGTGTTTCTTAACACTTCTGGGCAGTCAAATAGCTTAGAGGAACTGCCTGTATAACAGGGGGCAGACCGAGCACAAGAAGAGAGATGAAGTCAGTGCACAGTTGTAAGGTGTTTGCTAGTCCCTTGAAGCCCGTGGAAGCAGTTTTTCAGGTCCATGGTGTTTTGGATGTCTTGGGGTCCAATCATCCCATTGATCAAACAAGATGGAATTATTTACAATAAGCCTATGCTATATAGCAGGAGAACTAGATCAGAGACCTGATTGTGATGTCTGAAAATGTTTACATTCTCATTTGAAACTGTTTATACTTCCTGTTAAGTGACTCTGGAAAATATTTAGGATCTGTGGTGAAGGCCAAGTGCCAAGTAGTCTTATCAGCTTACTTTGTAAGGCTATCATTTCTGAGCTAATAAAAATAAACATTGACAATTTCTTACAAGTACTATACAGAAAAGTCCAGCAACTGATCTTCGATTTTATGTGGTTTTGAAACAAGCTAAATTTGTTGAAATGGCCTCAATGAAACCTCCTTTTGATGATATTGCATTTGGCTGACTGTCTACTTACCAGTGACCTGACAAAGTATATCATTTTCTAACAATAATCAAGTAATTTTCCTCATCTCTTAGAACAATCCTTTCACTTGTTTTGGAAATGCAACTTTCTACTGTGGTGATACAAATTATGTAAATTTAACAAATGCCTGTATGCATACACACACACACACACACACACACACACACACACACACACACACACACACACACACACACACAAATCATATGTTTTAATTCCTAAAATATATATTTTTGTAATATATTTATATAATGCACATGTGATAAAATACTGCAAGAAAAAGGGCATCTGCTTATCTCTTGCACTCTAGTTATGTTCATTTTTATATAACATAAACAACTGGGAAAACCTGTTTGCATATTAAGGGTGGGACTACCCTGCAAGAAAGTCAGAGAATGGGCAGCAGCAGCTGCTTGCATTGAATTACAAGTAGTGAAAAAAATGATGCAGTCTTAGCACAGTGATAGCCTTTACCAACTAAGTCTATGAAATTAAAACGCAACAAGCACCTTCCGATAAAGGAAGCTTTTTTCTCTCTCTCTGCTCTCTTATATTGTAGCAGTAATATACAAGACAGTGCCATACTCAGCTTTCCTGACTCACTGATATTTAGCACTGTTAAGCCCAAATAAGATAGATGTGCTTTCAAGTTTTTTTTCCTAGTGTCACAACAATATATTTAGTTGGTCAGCTCTGGGTGTAAATTAGTGGCCATTTTTGTGTTGAACAGCAACACATTGCTTTTACCACAGGTGGTAATGTGTATGGAATAGAATTCAGTACCTGGAGTTCTTAGCCTATACCTGCAATATCACCAGTTGGAGATATAGTTCATTGCTACTTTATGGGTTGGGTTTAATAAAAGGGTGGTCAATTTGAAATAATTTTAAAGACTTCCAGTCAAAGCTGGGTGGGTGTCAATTGTTTACCATAATGAAGCAGTTTATTGATACCTTCTCAAAAGATTTTGGGGGGCTGCCGTCTGCCTTGCAAGGTAGCAAAGAAATTATCTTTTTGGAGTTTGATGGTCATTCTGCTGATGTTGTTTAAGGTTTTATATTCCCACCTCTCCATTGAGAAAATACTGCCATCTACTCCTCATGTCTCTGCCAGAGATTCTAGCATGCCTGATATGATGAAGGAATATTTCTCACCCTTAGTAGACTTACCTACATGTAATGTATCTTTTCCAGAGACTCAGTTATTAATTCACTAGAACACAAATTGCTACAAGTGTGAATTTGAGTGAAGCATAAATAAATTTGCTTGTAATGAACTAATGGGATGTCAATAATGCTAAAAACAGTGTATTTATTGAAAGGAAATGATGTAGCAAATAAGGAACAGTTAGGAGTGTATGTTTATGAATAACCAGCCTAGCAGCTCACATATGCAACTGGTTTGCAATGCAGTGTTCACCTGTGGAGGCACATTGCTTCACACAGTGTTGAACTTTAGATATGTTTTTAATAAGCACGGGATGTCAATATTATACAGCTGTTAATATACTTGGGTCTGAGCTCCGTTGCTGCACATGCTGCAGGCATTAAGATGAATAACTGTAGGCCAGTTGAGATAATTCAGAAGACATTGAGGGTAAAGGATAACAGATGGTAGGGGGCAGAACAAGACAAAGAGGACTTGGTCTGCCTTGTGGGTGGTGGTTCAAAGTTAGTGTGAATATCCCCTGACCAAATGACACTAAAATATTTCAACAGGCTTTTTTTATTCTACACAGTAGACAAAGACATGTTTGCTAGATTTGCACCATACATGGGAATGAGATTCTTTAGTACCCAGTGAGAACTACTATTTGTATAATAAATAGTAAGTGGGTTAGAAATTACTGAGTTAGAATGTTTTCCTAGCCAGATGGCATCATGGTGGTAGTAATGGATAGCTGTCATAGTGGGTATGCTAAATTGCTAAAATGATAGATGGGAGAGTTGACAGCTGTGGTGAAGACCAATAATACAGCTCAAGAGGAGTGGGTGTGGCTTATGGAGGAAGGAAGGCAAGAAGGATTGGTGTAGAGGTGCCCTTGGGTTGCCTGTCCAGAAGTGAAATTAAACAGTGTGAGGTGCTATGGGAGGAGGAGAAATGTCCAAGTAATAAGTGTTTATGTAAGTATAAGAGTAGTATTAGGTGGACCAGGAAGAGAACACTAACTGATAATGCACTGCTGACTACAGAAGGCTCAGTAGATGTTTATAGCCACACACAGCTCCCCAAATAAGCAAACACAGTACACTAATAATTCTCAGGCTATGGCACCTTTCCAAATATATTTATTGTAAGTTGTAAGAGCAGGGGGATAGGTGCTAAAGGAGATGAACTATGTTCATGTCAAGCAGAAGGAGACAGAGTGCAAAGATAGAAGCACTTGGCAGCTATGGTCCTGATCTCAACACTATATAACACTAAAGCAGATGCATTTTTACTGCACATTAACCTGTTAGCTAGTAACTGTGAACATTTACACTAGAAAAGAGCAGCACAAAATAAATGTGATATCTTAGTGTTACGTATTATTATGATAACAGAGGGTCAGCAACTGTAGGAGTGACAGAGTTAATAGTAAAGGTTGCATGTAGCACAGTGACTGCATGAGGATTAGATGAATATGTGTCATGTGGGCTAACCATGGGATTTGAGGTTCTTATTTATGTGATGATATGGGAGGGAGCAGGTTGGAAAAAGAAGAGCCTTCACTGGTCATCCTATCACTGATATGTCTATCTGCAGGATACTAAGGCAAACATTTTTTTACTTAGTATTTACTACCTTTAGATTGCAGACCATTACAGACTGATAAAAAGGAGTTATGTATGATACCAGACACCAATAAGATTTAATCATCAGGCTTATTGAAGAAAGAGACTGCAAATGTGAAGAGATTCAGATTACAAGTTTGTTAGTTATGTGTGCATATGCGGGAAGATATTACCAGTGCCAGGAGTGAGAGACAAAAATAACATTGAGTAAAAAAAACAGGGAGAGCCAGGTATCACAAAGAAGGAAGAAATGCTGAACAGTATAAAATTCAGGTGACCCTCCCATTACTACCAAACCCCTGCCTGTAAGTAGATATTCTTCCTTTTCCAAGAGTGTACTTAAATTATGTAATACAGCTGTTTATGATTGCACACTTAACCAGAAAGATTACTTTACTCAATAATATAAAGCACATAAAATTTCTCCCAATTTAGTGCTACTTGATGATCCATTGCACTCGCTCATTTTAATTACTTTCTGTATTCATTATCTAGCAAAGTTTTTTCTTACCATATGACACAAGCATATAAAGCCCCTGAGGGTTTCTCAGGAGCCAGCTTCATCATATGAACTTGGGTCATATTGATACACGTCACACCACTCAACTGCACAGATTTTCACAAATTGTCCAGATTTTTTGCCTCATAATTTTTGGTCCATTGTCCATTTCTCATACAATTGGTGCTTTTCTGTCAAATCACTGAGGATTGAAGTCATTAAAAAATGACAGGCATGTGAGTTTCAGACTCCATATCCTTCAGAAAATTTATGCTAACAAAAAACATATTATTCTATCAACTTGCTAAGTTTATAAGAGCAATATTTAAAATTTGTCCCTATGTTCGGGTCTTTGTCCCCCCACTATTTTAGTCTGTGTTCAGATTTTTTACTTTAAGAGGTTGAAAGGTATGATACAAGTTCTAATGCACAGAGCATTTAAACCACTCACTAAGCCAGAAAACATGTATACAAGTAAAAGTGCATCTTCAAGAAATCTTCTCAGTTGTTTTTACCAAACTCTCATTGCTGTGTTTGTTAAGTGCCAGTAGCAGATCTAGCATAAAAGAGCTATGAATGCAAATACAGAAATAGTGGATTTCTTAATCTTTTCAGCTTTTTAGCAATTCATTAGTGTTTATTTGTTAAATTTGATTAACATACGGAACTTAAATGATGCAGAATAAGAACATAAAATCTATGAAAGTTACAGTGCATGTAAAAAGTTAAGAGAACAGCTCTTGCTTTATAATATCCTTTCATGGTACACTTCTATTTCATCAAACAGCTACCACTGCATGTGTATGCTGGGCACATAGATGTGAGCATTCCTTTTATGAATAAGCTGGTTTCAGTGTTCGAGCGTTTTATTTTATCTTTAGTGATTTGGTACATTCATTTACTAACATCTGTTACCCTTTTCACTAGTGCCTTTTTTTCAGCTTTACTTCTTTTTTTCTACCAGTGGGTAACTCCTCTACCATTGTTGGCACCTTCCCTTACCTGGTTGGGTAGTCTTTTGTACCATAGTTGGTACACCCTCTGTTCTATCTTTTTTGTCCTGAGATTGTACTGCGTTTATTATTATTTTATTGTTGTATTGCTTAAATTTGGATTGTGTTTTTCCTGTTTGGAAATTGTTATACTTATTGTGGAAAACATGTCAGAAAAGAAAACAATTACTGGTTTTAAAACATGTGACAAATGTGACAGAAAATGCCTAAAGTAGACAGTCATATGTCTTGTGTTTACTGTTTAGGGGTTTCTCATTTATCGGAGAAACTGCATTGTGATATATGTAAGACTTTCAGCTCCCGCACTCCTGCAGAATGCAAAAATAAACTGTTGCTTGCTGGTTTACTAAAATCTCCTTTCTTGGAAGCAATCTCTGAGATGGAGGCCGCTTCACCCCTTTTGAGGAAAGATGACAAAAAGAGGAGTAAGTCTCTTCCTGCTTCTCCTCATGAGTTGAAATCATCAGAACCAAGGCCTAAGGTTCCTAAGTTGCTGCATAAGGAGTCTTCATTTCCAAGGTGAAACCCTCAGCTGTGATTTTGGCTCCAAAAGGCACAATTCCATCAGAGCTGTTTGTTCCTTAAGCACTGGATTTGTTTTGTCTGCTCCAACCTCTGTTACTGCACCATTAACTTTGACTATGGCACTGACTACATCGTCTGCTCCAATTTCTTCATCTGCTCCATCTTCGGCACTGACAACCACCATGAAGACTTCCTTGGCTTTGACTGATCTCTCCATGCCTATAGTCACTTTGGAACCAGTGTTTTCCTTTCCTGAGCTTCATAGCAGTCCTTCGGCCTTGGCTCAGAGAGGTGATTTTCTTCCCAGGACTAGATACTCCCCATCAGTGGATCCCTTCTATGGACAGTACATCAAGCAGTGGGCTTGGATGACACCTGATGCCATTAAACTTATCCTGCGTAAGCAAGATAAGATACTCTCTCTCCACCAGAAGATCAACCCCATTGGTCCAAAGGTTTTCCTTTTGATGCTATGGTGGTGGCAGCAGCCACAAAGAAAGAACTCGCTGAACAGAACTGTACTATCTACTGTCCATCCCCTGAACATGGAGTCTTGGGTGATTGACAGAATAGGGAAGCAGGTCTTTTCCTCATCAACCTTTGCAAACAGGTCTATGAACTACTTGGCACACTTCACATGGCTTCAGAGAGATTTGATTTCAGAGCTTTCCAAAATGCTAGCAGGAGCAATCTCTGATGAGGTACAGAACAAGGTTGCCTCACAACTAGCCACCCTGGAGTTTATTTCCAACCCATCCATGAGGTTCATTTCACACTCAACCGAAGGGGCGGCAGGAGTGGTAGGTGCTGGGGTCGTGGCCAGATGCCATGCCTGGATGCTACTTTGTGATTTCACGGACCCTTTCATGTCCTCCTTCCTTAATGCCCCCATAGAGGTCTCATCCCTGTTTGGCTTTAAGGTTAAGGATACCTTGGCCAGGTATGAAAAGGACAGAAAGACCCTGTTTTCTGTAGGTGTCTGTTTCTCTACTCCTCAGAGACCTTAATCTAGGAACAACAGGATTGGAAAGATGTGGTACCAAAAATCCCAAGGGCCTTTCCACAACACATGGGCCAAAATCCCCCCAGGGCAGAAGGGGTAATTCAAATGAAAGATGCTCCTTCAGGGGCAGAGGGGATCCATGTTACCAGGGATCCAGAGACTGTTTCTCTGGACAGCCCTATCAGTGCTCCTGAAGAGCGGTCCAATTGCTCACCTCTGGCGGCAGTCGGGAGTTGTTTTTCTCTGCACCACTTTGCCTGGAAAGAGATAACCACAGATACTTGGGTGCAGATAATAACCAGAGGATATCACATTCCCTTCCTTTCAAAGCCAAAACCAACTGGGCGCATCCCCAGTGTTCCACCCAGTCAATGGGAATTTGCAGCAATAGAAATTCAAAAGCTGCTTCAAAAAAGAGTTATCCAAGTAGTCCCCCCAGTCCAGCAAGGATCCGGCTTTTACTCAAGATTCTTTTTAGTGCCAAAACAAACAGGAGACTGGAAGCCCATTCTAGACCTCAACAACCTAAAAAAATTTATCAAACAAGTAAAGTTCCAGATGGTCACGGTACAGTCAATACTCCCTTTCTTGGGAAAAGATGAGTGGATATGCTCTATAGATCTTCAAGACACGTATTACCACATAAAAATGGACAAATGCTCCAGAAAGTTTCTCCGCTTCTGGCTGGGAGCCAATCATTACCAATTCCAAGCACTGCCTTTGGTCTCTCTACGGCCCCCAGAGTGTTCAACCAATGCATGGCAATGGTGACAGCTCACTTGACTACAAGGATTCCAAGTGTTTCCATATCTGGACGATTGGCTCCTTACCACCCCAACTGAGCATCAACTGCTGTTCATCCTACAGGAAACATGGAAACTTTTGTCGTACTTGGGCATCACTGTGAACGAGAGCAAATTCAAACTAACTCCATCCCAAAGGCTGCAGTTCATAGGGGTGGAATTCGACACAGAGATCTGTTGAGTATTTCTTCCCCCTCACAGGTTGCCAAGACTGAGACTCTAACTCAAACCAGCTTTGAACCACATCAAGGTTCCAGCAAGAGCAATTCTACAACTTCTGGGGTCAATGGCAGCTTCCATCATGATGGTTCCATTAGCAAGACTTTACATGAGACTCCACCAATGGTTGTTACTAACTCAATGGTCCCTGTTAGATTGTCCTATATCTTACAAAATCAGGAAAAATAATCTTTCCAAACAAGACCTTCTCTGATGGCTGAAACCAGATCAGGATCTATGGCATCTCCTATTCTCTGCCACTCTAACCTTAGCCACAGTGACCATGGACGCTTCTCTGATCGGGTGGGGGGGCCATTATCAGGGATAGACAGTCCAAGGCACTTGGTCACACCTGGAGGCCAATTTGCATATCAATGTTCTGGAACTGAGGGCAGTGCTTCTCACATTGCAGACATTCCATTCTGTCCTCTCTTTGGGAACAATTGCCATTCAGTCAGACAACATGTCAGTAATCTGGTACATAACCAAACAGGGGGGAACCAGATCTTACCCTTTATGTTGGGAAACCATGAGGATTTGGCAATGGGCGATCGCTTCCAATTGCTTTCTTGTACCAATGCACATTCCTGGAGAAACAAATTCAGCAGACGTATCCTCTTGCTTCACAAGTAGTCCCTCAATCCAATAGTGGCAGTGAAGATTTTCCATTGCTGGGGTCAGACTTGCTGTGATCTATTTGCCTCCCCTTCAAACCACAAATGCAGCAGCTACTTTGCCCTAATCCTGCTGTGAGGGGAGTCACCGAGGGATGCTTTCCTACACAATTGGCCCATGGGTCTTCTCTATGCCTATCCCCCTTTCCCATGATACCTCATTTTATAAAGAAGGCTCTTCGATTGAGAAGCAAAGTAATCCTTATTGCCCCTTACTGGCCTCACCAAATTTGGTTCCCTTTTTTGTGTTATCATCTAATTTGTCAACCTTGGGTTCTGGACCCAATCCCAGACTTGGTAACACATCCACAGGGCTTGATTCACCCAAATGTATTCAGTCTCAAGCTGGCAGCTTGGTTCCTCCTCTTCCGCTGATCACCAGGCAAAGTGATCTATCCTTTCCAGTTCATCAAGTTCTCTTGGCTTCACATAAACCATCCAGCAGAAAGCTTTACCTTAGTAAATGGAAGCATTTTTCTCTATGGTGCAAAGATAGGCATATTGATCCTTTCTCAGCTCAAGTACCTATTATTATAGAATATTTATCTACTCAACTGGAATCCGGATCTGCAGCTTCCTCTATTTGGGTTCATCTGTCTGCAATATCCAACTACCATAATGGTTGTCTTCATGAGTCATTAATCTCTCACAGAGTGTGTAAAGCTTTTCTAAAAGGGGTCCTGCATATCAAGCCCCCTTTAAAACAACCAATTGAACCATGGGACTTGACAATGGTTTTACAATCTCTAACCAGTTCCCCCTTTGAACCTGCAGACACATGTGATCTGAAATTCTTATCTTGGAACACCTTATTCCTGGTCGCTATTATGTCTGCTAGACGTATATCAGAACTATAAGCTTTGATTATTAATAGTCCATATTTAATTTTTTCACAAGGATAGGGTTTCCTTATGAACAAATCCTTCCTTCCTTCTGAAAGTGATTTTGGATCCGTCTATTAATCAAAATCTAGACCTACCTGTATTCTTCCCAAATTCTCTAATAAAAGGGAATATACTTTGCATTTGCTTGACGTTCACAGACAACTATGTTTTTATCTTGACAAGACAAAGTCCTTTAGAAATTCTGACCAGCTGTTTATTGCCTATTCTGGCTCTAAGATGGGGAAAGCAGTAGCTAAAGTTACCCTATCCAAATGGCTTAGAGATTGCATTACCTACATATACCGAGAAAATAAAATGACTATTCCTGCAAGAATTAAAGCACACTCAACAAGGTCAGTTTCATCTTCTGCAGCCTTCCATCCCAGGGCTTTCATGGATAATATTTGCACAGCAGCATGGGCCTCTCCTCATACATTTATTACGCATTATAAACTGGATATAATTTCTAGGGGAAGAGCTTCCTTCGACTCAATGGTACTCAGGAATATTATTCCTTAGGGCCTCCCAGAAAACAGGTAGCTAGGGACTCTGTCCCACATGTAAGGAATGAATGAAGATTAACAACATCAGATAAAGAAGTTATGTCTTACCATAACATTCCCTCTGTGTTGTTGATCTTCATTCATTCATTACAAACCCACCCTCCATCCTCCTCCAAGGGCTCTTTGAGGTTTGGTTATGGTCCTTCTAATCCTGGTAAGATACTTGCTTAGAGAAAGCCTCTGCTTTCCTTTCTAGAAGCTGTCCTGTCATTTGGGCAAACTCGATCTGACGTAACATGGAGAATGGCACTATGGGTAAAGCTTAGCTCGAGAGATTTCTAGCTGGCGCGAGCTTGGTAAACGATCAAGTCAGAACTGAGGATCTGTTCTGAACCCATGTGTAATGAATGAATGAAGATCAACAACACAGATGGAACATTATGGTAAGGCATAACTTCTTTTTATATACAATGAGAAAAAATAATGCAGGTATAACATTCCTTGGAGAAGAGGATATACATTTGCTTAAGTAAATAGTAATGTCTTTCGGCTTTTCCCAGATAGGGGTTGCCACAGCTCATCATCAGTCTGCTTATGATTGGCAATGGATTTTTACAGTGTTGAGTTGTCAGCCCAGTGTCCAACCTTCAAAGAAGGCACACCCACTCATGCACGCACCTACCTGCATGTCTTTAAAGTTCACTCAACCATGGGGAGGATGTGCAGACTCCGCACAGAAGGCACTCCAATCGAGAATCGAAGTGGAGATCCTCTTGCTGTGAGACAACAAAGCTAACCACTGCTCCACTGCAGCCTTCATTTGCTTAAGTAAATAAATGACAAAAGGCACAGGAATTCACAAACACAAAAAAAATCCGATCTCTAAGAGCAGGCAGGACAAATGAGAATAACGCTCTTTATTTGAAGAATAACGTTTTCGCTCCCGCAATTGCAAGAGCTTCCTCAGCTAATAACAAGTTATTCAATTAAAACCATCTGTTTTATATAACAGTATATCATGATGTCACTTCCTTTTGTATTTTTAAACAACAGAATACAAACAAAAACCGAAGTGAAACATCATTTTTAAAATGTCGCTTCATAAAACTGAATAATTGTTCCGTATCCCCACATTTTTAATAAAAGTGTAGTAACTACTAATTAAACAATATTATTACTCCCTATTCATACAAAACCATAAAAATATATTAAATACACCATGATTAAAAACAACCTATTACATCTTCAATATAACACTGCATTAAGCAATATATGTAATACCAAGTATATATATCACTATAAGCCTAATATTTTTAATAATATATATATATATATATATATACCTGGATTATCTCATATAACTTTTATATTTCAAAATAGCTGAAATATTACAAGATTCATTTAATCCAGGGTAGGTAAAAGCATCTAAGCCAATCTGCCACTCTAATTCTCTCATTTCAAGCAACAAAGCTTGAGGCCCACCTCTAACTCCGATGGTAACTTGTTCTATGCCCATAAATTGAAAACTATGTCCAATATTGTTTATGACATGTTTGGACAAAGCATTATCCATCTTTTTGTTTCTTATAGCGTACAAATGTTGGTAAATTCGATCACTAAACTTGCGATCGGTCTTTCCTATATAGAAACAAGGGCAGCAAACGCAAAAAGCAATATAGACCACAGATTTTGTAGTACAATTAATTCTAGAAGAGATAGTATATTTCCTATCTCTAATAATAAATGAACTACCAACTCTCAGAAAATTACACCTATTACAAAAACCACAGATAACTGTACCAGTTTGTCTACTAGAAAATGTAGATGTTCCGGGTCTCTGTAATAATTCTTTCAAATTTTTCCCTCTTTTATAAACTACAAGTGGGTGAGGTCCCAACTTTTGAAGGAGTGTTGGGTTATTATAAATGAAATACCAATTTTTCTTTATGATATTCCATATACCCCCGATATGCCTAATGAAAGTTAAGACAAGGCTAGTCGTGAAATTATTTCGGGTACGGGTTGTGACATCTGTGGTCATCTGTTGTGGGCCATTACGTGCAAGTAGGTCTATAGGTTCATTGATTTCAAAAGTAGGGGTTTGATGTTTACTTCTTAACAAGGGCTGGTAGAAGCCTGAGTCCCTTTTTGTAGAGACTTCACAAATCAACTCATCTATTAAATAGATGGGATACCCCCTGTTAATAAACAGTTCTTTTAAAAAAGAACACTCCAATCTAAATGTTTCAAATGTACTACACATACGTACGGCCCTAACTAATTGTCCTTTGACAATAGATCTTTTTTGTTTGGCCGGGTGGCTACTTGAGTAATGGAGGAAGGCATTACAATAAGTCGGCTTTCTATATATAGAAGCCAAGAAACAGTTGTGATCCACGTCCTTAGTTATTTCCACATCTAAATAATCAATAACAGTGGAAGAAAACTTATAAGTAAATTTCAAAAATGGGGTGGAATTATTCATGAATTTAACTAAATCAACTGCTTCATGTTCACTACCCTTAATCAAAATGAACACGTCATCTAAAAAACGTGTATAAAATCTTACAATATTATTAAACAAAGGGTTATTCTTCAAGATAACTTTTTCCCAGTAAGCAACTACCAGGTTCGCCACACTCCCTCCACATGGAGACCCCATCGCGATACCTTGTTTCTGTAGGTAATATTGGTTATTAAAAAGAAAGAAGTTAGATGTTAAAACAATATCCAGTAACTGTGTAACCAAAGAAATCTCATTTTTCGTGGCTCCTAGAGCCTCTAACATTAATTCACTCCATTCGATAGCTTCCTGATGTGGAATCGATGTATACAGATCGATTACATCGATCGTCAGGAAGTTCAAGGATTGTTCAAAAGTGATACTATTTATTGACACTAAAAAGGTCCAGGAATCTTTACAAATCTCAGGTACTTGTTTTAAATATTTTGAAATAATGCCATCAATAACTCTAGCACATGGGTGGGTGATGGCACATCTGCCATCTATTAGAGCCTGCATTGGTGGATTCAAAAGGTCCTTATGCAGTTTTGGGCTCCCAAACATTACAGGTACTTTAGGTGATAAAATATTGATAAAATTAAAAGTATCAATATCTATTAAACCGTCAATGAGTAAGTCACGAAAATAGGACCTAATCCTATTGTAAGCTCCCACCATTTCACTATGAGAAGAATGTGCATAAGCATCAGAGTCTAAAATTAATTGCATTCTATCAATGTATTCTGAGTTGTCAAAAATAGCTACCCCACCCCCCTTATCTGGTTTCATCACTCTTACTGATAGATCTCTAAGGCTATTTAATGCCTTAATTTGTTCGAGTGAAGTATTACTATGAGAATCAAGCCATTTGACACTTTGAAAAAAATGTCTTAGGTCTAATTCGCAAACATTTTCAAATATGTTAAGATTAGGGTGTAAGGGGGGGTTAAATGTACTGTGTAACTTGAAAGGCGGCACCTCTCCAAGAGTCTCATTATTGAACAATAATTTTAAATTTAACTTTCGTACATAACATTTTAGATCAATAAGAGTTTTGACTAAATTTAGCCTTTGGTCAGGTACGAAAGAAAAACCTTTTGCCAGCAACTCAACTAATTCTTGATCTACATCACACATAGAAAAGTTATAAACTTTAAAGTCCCCTTCTTTATTCAGTAAAATAATAGGTTTTTCCGGTAAAGTTAGTGGGACTTCATCTCCATCCATAAATGGATTCTCTTCTGTAGATGTAGGAATAGGAGCATTTAATGTTACTGGCCTGTTAGGAAAAGTTATTTGTTCTTGTGCCACCGGTTTTGGCCATTTTTGTTCTTTCCTCCTAAAAAAGTCTTTTGATATCCTTTATATTGATTTCCTTGGTTATACTGCTGGGTAGACTTTATTCTATTACTTCTCCTTAGTACCTGATTTGAATTGGTACTACTACCATCCCTGTCTTTAATCGTGTCATCATGCAAATTGCTGTCCGATATCTCAATGGGAGAGTTATTACTGGCCAGGCCGTCGGTCACACCATTTGGAATCACCTCATTAGTCGACTGCCTTGAGAGATTCGGATAGGCAAGCCCTTTGGAATAAGCGTGTCTATCCCTTGCTAGTTTTTTAGATTTGGTGAATTTCAACTTGACCATGAGTGCATCAATGCTTTTAAATATGCGCTCATAGTCATATTTGTAACTAAGAAAGTCGATGTCATTCTTGATAGTACCATCAAGCCTTTCAGTCTCAGTCAATAACCCACTTATATGTATGTTATAGTATTTGACCATCAATTCCAATAACTCTATTCCTTGCCGGTCAAATAGAGTTATTAAGTCACTAGAAAAGTTACAGTCATTAAATACATTTGTGGGTCTGAACGAATTTCTCAGACCCTTTGGTATTATTTTCTCTGTAATACACTGCTGGAAGTAGGACACTTCCAATTGTAACTTTTTTATTTTTAGTAATTTATGGTCAAACATTTCTAAATTTTCATCAATATTGTCATTGAGGTTACCTGTGGCATGTTCCGAAGATCGTATATTCCCAGCAGTATGTATCGCAAAGCCAAAACAATCCACATTCTCCACCCAAGTGGAGAAAGAAGGTAAACCAGTAGTTCCCCGACTGTTATTGGAAGCCGTATTATCCAACGACTGTTCACGTAACCCTGGTATGTTATCCGGTACTCTGTTACCATTTGGTAATGCATCAAGTGTTCGCAAACCACCTGTATTAGTAGGAATACTTCCTACCACATCCGCTCGCTGTAGAGAAGGCAAATTTATTATGCCTGAAGTTGATGGAATCACTCCATTAGCAGAATTACCACCGTTAATTAGTTGTTGTCCGGGTGGAATAGAACTATTGGAACAACTCAAAGCACCATTACTTTGAGACGCACAAACGATGTTAGACCATGAGGGTCCAATGTTTGTGACCGCAGTTTCGTTTTGAAGCAACACATTTTTCCTTTCAATAGCGTCGAGGCGTTTATCTAGCTGTTCCAGACGCTGATTCAGTAGCCCCAACAGAGAGGCAACATTCAGTGGCTCGTCTTCCTTATTTGACTCACTAGACCCGAACAGGTTAGGCGTCCTTGGGCTCCCAGAGGTTCCGGTTGACATACTATTACAAAAGGCACAGGAATTCACAACCACAAAAAAAATCCGATCTCTAAGAGCAGGCAGGACAAATGAGAATAACGCTCTTTATTTGAAGAATAACGTTTTCGCTCCCGCAATTGCAAGAGCTTCCTCAGCTAATAACAAGTTATTCAATTAAAACCATCTGTTTTATATAACAGTATATCATGATGTCACTTCCTTTTGTATTTTTAAACAACAGAATACAAACAAAAACCGAAGTGAAACATCATTTTTAAAATGTCGCTTCATAAAACTGAATAATTGTTCCGTATCCCCACATTTTTAATAAAAGTGTAGTAACTACTAATTAAACAATATTATTACTCCCTATTCATACAAAACCATAAAAATATATTAAATACACCATGATTAAAAACAACCTATTACATCTTCAATATAACACTGCATTAAGCAATATATGTAATAAGTAAGTAAATAAATGAAGTAAAATTGCTATGTATATTATTAAGGCACTTTATAGCGCAACAATAAGCAATTAAAATAATTTTGTCATTTTACTGAATTTCCCTATACAATAACAGCCCACAGATGCAAGAATACAATATTCAAGAATCCATTACTGTGATCTAACAGATCAGTCCTAAGTTAGTGTCACAAAAATTATGTCAGACAATATTCAACATGGGTGGAGAAATGCAGAAACAGATAAAATAGGGTGAGGGTATTCTAAACCCCCCAATATGTGTCATCATCCCAAGCCTTTCACTAGTTATGTCCTTAATTTTAAAAGATTAGCTTCTGTTTTCATTTCAGGCATCCAGTCCAGTTGCCTCCCAGTACAGCCGATGAAATATTAAACATCAAGTGTCTATCCAGCTCAGTGTGGCTATTTCATTGTTCAACAAATCATGTCCCCAGAATCTATGAGGTCTCCTCTGTAAAGACATAGCCCTCTCGCTGATTCCTGACAATCTATAAATACTAACATCCTGACCTGTTCTGAAACTGCAGATATGTGTAAACCACTGTTATGTCACAGACATATTTTTCTTACCTACAAAACATGTGTAGCAAAGGAAAGTAGAACACAGGGCCCAATAACTCAGCTGAAATAAATACTATCACCTCTCCCCTCCAAAAATGTAAAATAAATAAAACTAATACGGTACCAACAATATTCATTATCTTTAAATATTTTCTTCCACAGAAAATAGAATTAGCCAAGAAAACAAACTGGATGAATATAACACATAAGTCGTCAGTGTAAGGATACTTTTTTGTGTGTCCAAATATTTAGTGTTATAGAGTCAGATCTGGGGGTAGAGGAATAGTTATTTTTCCCATAAAGTTACATTTTTTGTTATCTGCAGATAGATATAGATATAAGGCCACTTAAAAAAAGAACAAAAGTGCATTAAATATGCAGTTTGAGTATTAATCATGTTCCTTGCATCTTTTATCTACTTCTAGTACTCATTTATGGTGTTGAAGTTATCTGAGTCCCCATGAAGGCAAAGTAACCTTTGATAGGTCTTGGTTTATTTTTCAGCAAACATACAGTCCCATTTGAAAACTCATCCACAGTGTGACACAACTGTAAGTCACGACAACTACCCTGAAACACTGGATAGTGAAGAAGGAGGTGTCACTATCATAAGCACGACACTGAAAAAAATTACCAGGATTCATTGCTGCACATAGCTCCGTTAGTGAAGCCAGCACAAGACAGTTTGAATATTGACATTTCATTCCAGCAAAACACACTATAGAACATGGTCATGTGACCTGCAATTGCATTACCAAGTGGGGGATATGAATAAAAGTAGGAAGTAAAGGAAAGGTTAACACTGTCACTGCTGTTCCCTAGTAAATATTTTGTGAATGTGGTAAAGCAACACAGTATAAAATAACACTGTGCTTGTTCTGCCCATACCTCTCAACTGCTATGACTTCCTCATAGCACTATGATTTTGGCCCTCAGATTTAACCTTGTTCCTCCTAGTTTTACTGATGTTCCTCATAAAGTCAGACTTGTCTGTAGGTACGTACATAAATGAAGAAGTAAAGTAAGCCTATACAAAGACTCCCTATTGCTAACTATATAGGCTCTAGTATATAAAGACTTTCTATTGTGTCTTCCTTGGCTCATAAGTACTACAAGACTATTGATCTGTGAGAATTTGTGAGGCTCTTAAGAAGCCTAGCCTTTCATTCCCATGGTAGTTTTTATCCCTTATCCTTTCCTACCCTCTGCTATGACTTTTAAAGACCACTGGTGTGATTTTTAATTCTCAGATTTTGTGAGTAGGGGTGCTGCCGTATCCTGTTCATTCACTCTGTAAAAAAGTGAAAGTTATTGCTCCGTATACACAAAGTCTCAGCTGCAAGCAAAGCGATTTATACCATCAGTCACTAAAATAAATGCAAAGCACATTTTCAAATGGAAAACATATCTTGATAATAACAAAAGGAGAAGGAGAATTGTAAGAAGAAAGTGTCACATGTCTTTTATTTCTTGATGGAAACAAGGCAATGTATAAGCAGCCCATGTTAGCCAGTGATGGGAATGAGATCTATCCATTATTCATCTTTGAGTGAGGCCTGCGGTACTTATTAACAAATTCAGTTTATGATAATGTTATTTTAAGAATCAATTATTAACTAATTCAGTTTCTGGCGTGTTATTTTTTTAGGAATGAACTATGAACTAGTTTAGTTTATGACAATATTATTTTTAGGAAATTTGCAAAATTGCTGACTGAACATGATAACAACCATATCTGCAATAATAGTATTCCAGTCAAGGATGTATGAAGGCAGTGATTTTATTGTAACAGGTTATATTTTTTGTGGTGTTGCTGTGCTGACAGATCAAGGTTCAAACATCTTCAAAAAGTCAGGGTTCTGCAAAGCCTGTACATTGTTTTTAATACTAGAGCTGAGCAATTGTTTGCTCTTTACAGATAATTAGTATATTGCCTCATTTTTACAGGATTCCACAATATCACATTAATAGTATGATTACCTCAAGCAATTCTGGTTTGAAATTTATTTTCTCAGATCCCAGACATACTGAAAACATGGTATTCAACTTAAAGTATCAGTATCAATGGATTTTGTGTTTTCTTACAGCAACATGACTTTACCATCTTTCTTTTAATTTTGCTATTATTTTCAAAGATCTAGTAGCAAGCATAGCTTATTTTCATGTCTTCTGAATTTTTTTGTCTTTGACAACTATTTTTTCATCAGGATTACTTGAAGCATGGTTAAGCAGTGCAGTATTACTCTTGACAAGATACTGGGGGGATTCAAAAAGGTACCGCGACATATACACCTACCTCCATGTTCACGTCTTGTTGCCTTTCTCTGATTCAGCAACAACCTAGCATGGTGCTGCACAGTCCTCTATCACAAAAACATGCATCACCATGAAGAGTTGACCCCATGGTGGTGCCAAATGCTAATGAGGCATTCTGGGGGAGAGACATATGTTAATTAGCCATGTGCTCTCTCTTCCAGGAACTGCCTTAAGAAAGGTATTTGCATGGCTGACTGATACAAGAAATTGCTTTGTCATGTAGATCAGAACAGCTGTCCCCACCATGTCACAGTGTCAAACATGATCAAAGGGGTATATTCAATTACTGCCACAGATGTGGTGGTGGTAACCAGTACACCTCCAAGGAATAATCCTAAAATGCTGTAATGGCACCAATGGCAATACAGGGATCATAAGTTGTGGGGATGCAATAAACCACTGGGAATACTCTTAAGTGCCATAATGGCACCTATGGCAGTACAGGGACTGAGGGTGGAAGGGATGCACCAGACCACCAGGGAATACTCTTAAGTGCTGTAATGGCACTAACAGCAGTATGAGTATCAGGGGTGGGGATGCATTAGACCACCAGGGAATACTCTTAAATGCCATAATGACACAGCAGACAGCACCATGGGAATCGGAGGTGGAGGGATGCACAAGGCCACCAGGCAATACTCTTAAATAAATAAATTAGAACACTTCACCTAACTTAAGTAACTCTGTTAAGCCAACCAATCATAGTACTGTACCCACTTAGGACTGTTAATCTACTGCTTATCCCATCTCTTCAGGAGTTAGGGAAAACTACCCCAGCAATGTTGAGCTCTCCATAAGCAACTAAAACCAGGAGAAGCCATATTGTATATCAATTTGTTATCCTTCTCAACTAAAACCAGGTGAAGACATATAGTGAATCAATTTGTTATCCTTCTCAACTACAGCGAGCATCATCTGCTCTCTCGGAGCCTTATTCTACATCTCTCTTCTTTTACTCTGATAATAAATCTATCACAGGAAGCCTAAACTTAGGAATATCTTCCAAAATTTAATATTATATTGTAGAGAACGAATGGATAATATCTGTTAGTTTACATGTATGTCAAAGTCTCTTCTATGGAAATTGTATGTCAAAAGTCTGTCCTTAAAACTATGTTTTGTAAAAAATTGTTCTCTTGGAGCTTTTCTCCCCGGGCCTCCACTGTAAATGGACTTGTAATCCAGTTGGACTCTCCTGGTCAACAAATGTAAAATGAATAAATAAATAAATACCATAATGACACAGGCAGCACCATGGGGATCTGGGGTGGAAGGATTCATAAGGCCACCAGGGAATACCCTTAAGTGCTATAATGGCACCAAGAGCAGAATGGGGATCTCAGGGTGGGGAATGCACTAGACACAAGGGCTCACTGTATTTGGAGAGTGCTACAATGTCACCACTAGTAGTACGGGGATCAGTGGTGGCTGATACATGAGCCACCAGGGCATTAGCGATAAGTGTTGTGCACTTCAGATACTTTGGGGCTGGGGGGAAATAGGAGGGTAGAAAGGTAAGGGATTGATGTGTGTGTGTGTGTGTGTGTGTGTGTGTGTGTGTGTGTGTGTGTGTGTGTGTGTGTGTGTGTGTGTGTGTGTGTTTGTGTGCGCGCATGTGTGCGTGTGTGTGTTGTGTTCTTATGTGTGTTGAAGAGTGAACGTGACAATACCATTGCCTACATGAGCAGCTGTTTATAACCATGATGTGCAGATCAGCAATGATCTGCACTTTGTGGTAGAAAATGTCAGAGACATGCAAATTAGCCAATAATGAAGTCTTACCTCATCAAGACTAACATGTCTCTGAATTGCATCTGATCACATCAAGGGAGAAGCAACTTTTATCATCAGTCATACGGCTCATACTAACCATTTTAATGAGTTCCCAGGACTGTGTTGTAAGACAACACTAGGCAGCTAATCTTTTTGATTGGTGTAGCTGTGGTCATAAAGAATACTGGCGACCACATCTTCAGATCACTGAATAAATGTTTCAGTTTACTACTCACAAAGAAAATTACCCAACATCTTCAAATTTTCTTCATCTTCTTAACCTGTCCTTCTGATGTGATGTTAAATTGAGATCCTAGCTGCCTGCATTAGTGGTAGATCAGGTGAATGTAAAAGATTCCACAACAATTATCAAAAAAGTAGGAGGAATTCCCCAGCATCCTAACCAAATTTTGCCTTGTCAGTATATATATATTACTGTGAGATTTTCCTGAAAAAATACTCTGACCTAGCGGGAGTAACCCAGACAATAAAGAGTAAATTAATAAGAATAAAGCCAACACTACCTCTCTTGGAGAGCATTGCAACTGATTAACAACTGAGTGACACAATTCTGTGTGCATGCAACCTTTGGTCAGCTAGCAATCAGCCAATATATTCACTGAGGGCCTTTGATAATGAATACAAATACCACAAACATCCTGTTGATTCCAAACCTCCAATAAAGAGACAACTAAAAAAGCTGCAATGTAAGTTAATTAAAGTGAACTGGACTGATGATTCATGGGCAATAATAGGCCAGTCACAAAATCTATCTGACCAAGAGTGCCTGTAGCACAGCCAACAGTTCCAGATAGTGTCAATCCATCTACCACTCCAGCATCTTGCTTTCATCATATGGTTTATTGGGGAAAAGTCCTCACCAAAAATATGCTGGACATTTATTGATATCTACTGCCTTGGCAACACTGCACTTGTATTTCTACACTTGTAGTGTAGTGACATAGTTGTTTATCTAGTTTACTGACACTCTAGAGACTTTGATTTGCATTCTCCCAAATGTAACTTTCAGCGTGTCAGAACAAACAAGTGGCAATATTTTTCTTTAGCTAGAAATCCAAAATTGCTTGGCCATCTACTTTGATCCAGTTTTCACATTGCGTTCTTGGAAAAGAGCCTAATATTCATGGACATGGATAGCTGATTTGTGCCCAAAGTCACTTTGACCTTCTACAAAAAGTACTTTTTTCACAAGACTAACTTTGCCACAAGCATACAGGCCAGTGGTTGGCTGTTTATATTTTATACAAAAATAAACAGCAGCTTAACTTTGTTGTTGTTCCTACTGTAATAAATGACTGTGTAGTTTTCTTAAAGCTATATCTGTGCCCATATATAAAGTTATGCTTTATCTTGTTTGATTTTAAATCTGGCAGTTATCACATTAACATTCAGATGTCACAAAAACATATGAAACAAATTAGTCAAATATTATAAGCAGCATCACAGCAAATTAACTACCTACTAATCATCAGTTATGAATCAGATGTCATTTCCGGGTAAGAAAAAAAAAAAAAGAAAAAAAAATGAACTATGTTATATATTTTGTAATATTAATATACATATGTTGTGCTTAAGATCAGCTGTCTTTTTGTGCAATGTTTGCATGATTTTTACATTGAATTCAAGTCCCAGAAATTATGCGTTTTATTTATTTATTTATTCAATTTGGGTTTTCAGTTTGATGCTTCAGAAAGCTGCTCACATATCCAGATAAGAAAATTAAAATCAAACCTCTGCAGGCCTCTTATAGTATCAACAGTGCTTCATCCTTAACTGAATGATCATGATACATGTAAAAATGCAATGATTATCAGTGACAAACACTTCATATTTGCAGAATGTTTGGCATCCATTGAAGTAGACATGAGAAACACAGATTAGCACACAACAGTTATTCCTGCAGGTGACAGAACTCGTAATGGAAGTTACAAGCCTTTGCAATTGGTCGTTGCCACTACCGAAACCAGCTATTAGTTAAATGTTACACATCTTAGATTAAAACTAACGAAAGATAGCAAGAAATTATAGATTGGCTATTTTCTGATGGAAACATTTTGCTTTCAATGTATTCTGAGCTGAGAGAAGTCTATATACTGTATATTATTATACTAAAGTAGCTCAGCACATTCAAACAAAAATGTTCTTTAAAAATCAAGCAGTCAAAAAAATGAATATTGTTTCAGTTATTTATAGCTTAAAATACAGAAATGGCTTTTCTAAACTCCACTGAAAGCAGACTGAATGAGATTTTAATTGGTCAAATTCTTCTTTGTAAGGTTGGATGCCATGATCACCGTTGTCCATGACAAATCACTGATAGTGTGATTTATCAGTTTGTGATGACAGTGTTCCCTTTCTTTTTTGGGATTTCCTCCTTTTTCTGTTTGTGTAACCATGGACTTAGTATACAGAAGGTTAGGGATGTGGGAGTCTTGCCCTCCACATAATGCATATATTTCATCCAGTTTTCCTAGATCATATCCTCAAGACAGCAGACTCTCATGGACACACACTTTTGGACTATTATTTTTTTTAATTTTGCTAAAAAGACAGCTGATACAGCAATAATGCTGAGATAATAAGGCCTAGCAAAACATTGAATAAAGATAGTATAAACTGTGGGTGCCCACAAAGGCATATCAGAAGGCACAGCCAATTATTCTGTTGGCTCACATGCATGTATACAGGCACAAGAAAAAGCTTGTCAGAAGTCTAAGTGGTGAATCGTACTTGTTACTAGCTATTGCAGCTCTTGTTATTTACCAGGTAAAAATGTCATTCTTTCTACTAAAGCACATGCATTTTCAACTGTAGTAGCTATTTAAAGGAAAATAATTTTATATCAGTATAAGATCGATCATGTTATAGTGTTATATAATATATCCAAGTAATTAATTAATTTACAATTTGTTAATTGGGTTTTCGCCATTAGGCCAATGCTCTCTTTTAATGGGAAATCAGAGGTGGTAATCATACTGACTGGACGAGAGTTGGTCAGGTCACTGGGGAACTTCCCTTAATCATCATTGTTTTGAGTGGAACCCATTTTGGAGGAACACTTTATGTTTGTATTCCAAGCACAGAGGCAACTAAGAGAAAGAGGGAAGGAAGCAGATGGAGAGAGAAGGAGATGATAAAGTTATGAAAGAAATGAAGGAAAAAGCAAATATCGAGACCAGAGAATGTGTGAAGGATTCTGAGGAAATATTTCAAAGAAACCTGTTTGATGGAGATCAGTCAGTAAATGATGGATGTATAATTACAACACTCCAGTCTGGAGGGTTGTGGGATGATTAACATAAAGAAATAATAATGCAGAGTGATCCAGAAAATGAAGGAGATGTTTCCTGGGTGGACATTATGGAGAAAACATAAAATGAGAATGCAGAGACAATTAAGTATTGTGTGAGATGGAAAAGGAAATATATGCAGAGAAAGTAAAAGATTGCATACGTGGAGTAGCAGAGAAGAAGGCAGAAGAAAATGAAAAACAGAAGTATGTGGTAAGGATTCAAAGTGAAGAAAACAAAGAAAGTGACAGATATGAAATGTGAAACAATTTGATAGCTCCTTTGGGTATAAAAGCACATGAGGTAAGAGCATTTATCTCCATTTGAACAAATAAAACCAAAAATAAACAAGACCAAATGACCAGCACCCGAATCTGCAAGACACCATCAACCACCACAAATGAATTGACCTAGGTTTCGTCTTTATTCAGACTTCTTCAGAATAATGTTAAACAATTCAACCCATGCGAGCTTTATAATAGGCAAATCATGACATCATTGCTCAATTAATTAATTAACATCCATAATTAACTGGAATTTTTAAAGGAGGTTGACTTCATTATTAGTATGTTCATTAGGAGAGGTTATCCTGAAGGAATGTGTCAAGCCATAGCAGAGGAGGTAAAGCGGAAGAGAGTTGATGGTATGTATTGGGTGTTATTAAAGGGTAGAATCAGTAATGACCCCATAACTATGGATGTAGAGGTTAATGATGAAACAGCTGATGTTAATAATGGAGGCAATCAATTATTATTGGCTCATTCTAGTAAGAGAGGACCAGAAAGTGGCCTTTATTTTATTACCACTTATTCGTTTGATGCATTAAACATTAGGGACATAGTTTTTAATAATCAGAAGTTACTCAGGCTTGACAGTTTGGTATGGGAAAAGCTTGGTAGTCGTCCCAAATGTGTTTTTAGAAAGGCAAGATCATTCAAGCAACTATTAGAGAAGGGTGATAGTTTTTGTAGCTCAACTAGCAGGCCTATTGGAAACTTTAAATGTGGTAGATGCAATGTGTGTCATCTTGTCTTGCCGACGGATTCTAAGCTGTATGTGGCTGGTGTTTCCATTAGGCTTTATGGACATTTTGATTGTTACACTAAAAATGTGGTGTATATGGCACAATGTGGACAATGTCTAGCGTTCTACATTGGAAACACCAGTAGAGCTTTTAGAGATAGAATCAACGAACATATGTCGGATGTAAGGCTTATGAAAAAAAAAACAATGCCTTGTATAGCCACATTGAGTTGCATAGTGGGCATGAATTTAAATTTTGTGTGATACAAAAAATTGTTAGGGATGTATACGGCAATGTTTTAAACCTTCATCTTGACATTAGTGAAATGAGGTGGCAACTAAGATTGAATGCCATGATTTTTCCTGGCATTAATGACCACATTAGTATTGCCCCAGTTTTAAAATTAAAGCATATTCTTGGGTGATGAGACCATAAGTCCATCGTTTTTTATTGTATGGTTAAATGTTTTTGACAATCAATACTTATATATGTTTTTGTGGTTTTTATTTTTTATTTTTTAAGTCAAACTTTGAAAGTTGTTTTAAAATATTGTTTGAGTGTGTTCAGTTCACTTTAAGTAAGATGGATGTTAATTAATTAACTGAGCAATGATGTCATGATTTGCCTATTATAAAGCTTGCATGGGTTGAATTGTTTAACATTATTCTGAAGAAGTCTGAATAAAGACGAAACCTAGGTCAATTCGTTTGTGGTGGTCGATGGTGTCTTGCAGATTCGGGTGCTGGTCATTTGGTCTTGTAAGAGCATTTATACTTTTTAACAAAAAAAAATTGTGACATTATATTTGAGATTTTTTCAATAGAAAAGTTTCTTGGAAAATATAAAAAAATATATTGTAACCCATGGGATCTTTATGTGATAAAAGCATTTAACAGGGAAAACAAAATCCATGTACAATTCTGAGCAGAGGTAGAAAAAGAAACTTTGACAGGGTATTTGAAAGCTTTATGTAAAGAAGTGCTGTATACTGCAACAGTTTCTGACAAAAAAAGTTTATGGACTGGTGGTTGGGATTATAATATTGTGTTAAAAATAGAAAGAT
This sequence comes from Protopterus annectens, assembly GCF_019279795.1. NCBI lineage: Eukaryota > Metazoa > Chordata > Ceratodontiformes > Protopteridae > Protopterus > Protopterus annectens. The sequence continues at coordinate 121,395,111 of NC_056725.1, read as the reverse complement.
ACAAAATTATACATATACCAAACATGATAAATGTAGAGGGGAATAGGTGTGTTATAAAATACTAGGGCAATCCAACACTTTTTTTGTAGAAAAGAAAGACATTTAATAAGTAACTGTAACAAAAGAAAATGTTATATAAATGGGAAATGATGCAAAAATGTGAAGTGAAATACTATAAATGTAAAAAAATTGGACAATTATGGATGAACTGCAAAAATGAAAATAAGAATAAGGAAAATGAAAGAGAAGAAAATGAACAAAGAGAAGAAACTTTAGAAGTAGAACTAAAATAAAAATTAGATGAGAAAAAAATAATAAAGAGGATGAAGACATAAATTGGGAGGTAGTAAATGAAAAAAAAAAGAAATCTATTGGTAAAACATTTTTTGTCCTAGCACCTGGAAGCTCCTATGATCAGAGGAGTACCCCAAGGCTCTCCCTTGTGTGTATCTTGTACTGATACCACCAAACCAATTTAGACGTGTGTACAAATTGCTTTAAGCTAATCAAAGAAGTAGGTTGAACTCTGAGCCTAAAATATATCAACAGATTTTTATTTTTCAGAATGATGCAAAATAGTCTATTGTACAATAATAAGAATGACAGTCTTTTCAGAAGTTAGATGAGCACATTTGATACATTAAGAATTAAGATTGCAAGCTTACATTAACTCAGCTGATGTTCATTACCATAAGGGTGTCTGTAAAAATCCCTCCTAACAAACTAAAACAAGACCCATAGATAAACCAGTCTGTAAAAACTACAAGAAAAAAAACTGATCAGGCTAGGATTTTCACTATGTGATTCCTTAAAATAATTATTGTGCTAGAGGATCATGGGATATATGCAAATGAATCCATTAAGTACATCTTGTGTTTAAGATATGTGGATCTCACCAAATGAAAAGCACCAGTGGAGGAAATAAAGCCCAATCTTTTCTTTTAAGTCCAGTTTAATATCGGAAATAACGACAAGTCACTCTAGCACCACAAAAGACCAAAAATATGAACTTCAAAGCACATTAACGCTATGTCCCCACACTTGCGTTTTTGTTTGATACACTTCCTCAGATGTGAATGAATACTTGTTACAAATACACTCCACTATATATATATGCACTAATTAATCAATTTAAATTGTTCTACTTTAATTAATAGCCATTAATAACCTCAGTTCATATCAGTTACAACATTAAAAATACATAACAATCCATCGATTTTTCTCTAAAAACATTTACATTTTAAAAAACATTAATAAATTAAATTGAATATACTCCTCTCCAAATTTTATTAATTAATCCCTCAATATTATTATTATATATTAAGTGTCAAATACATACATAAAAAACTACTTTTAAATTGCATTAAAAGATGCATTTAAAATGTATTATGTTATAACACCCAAAGAGAACACATGCAGATAACATTATAATCACAAAAACTAAATTTGGATAAAAAGTAATAACTTGCACAAATGAGAATCAAGAAATGATAGGGGTAGCTTTAAATAAAGAGATAAGTACAGGTTTAGGTGATGTAAAGACTAGAGGTATAAACTTTACAATGAATTAAATTTTTGTGTTAGGTATAAAATTTAGGGAATAAAGATGAAAGTAGAATTCAATGTAAAAAACAGTAGAAGAAATAAAGTAAACATGTCTTTCTTGGGAAAACATATAAATTATCATTCAGAAAAAGACTTATTTGATAAATTGAGAACTGATGGGAAAAACAGCCTGCTTAGCAAATGTATTTATGTTGCCAATAGTATTTGAAAATGAATTATTGCAGATATTTTTTTCATTTATATGGAGTTCTAGATTAAACCCAGAAAAATGGAAGTTTTGAATATAAAGATGAGGAGGTTTAGAATTAATTACACCAATGGCATATACTGCTTCATTAAATTTGTACAAAATGTTAAAGTGGATAAATGTAAAAGATGAAAAATAGTAAAACTGTATAAACATAAGTATGATAAATTTTGGGGTATGGTAAAAAAGAGTAAAATAGAAAAAGAGTGCATAAGTGAAGAAATAAAATGCTACCAAGAAAACATATTTTTGTGGAAAATAAAAATTATTGATAGAGAAAAATATAGAAAAGTGTGGTATAAGAATGGAATGATATAACATTACTATGTAAAACTATGGGAAAATCTAACAGATTAAAAAAAAATAGCTATAAAATAAGATGGTGCTTATGATAAAAGGAGTGAGGATTTCATAGGCATACAATTTTCTATGATTGCAAAGGAAATTATTAATATGCGTCAATAGATTAATATACATATATATGTGTGTGTGTGTATGTATGTGTGTGTGTGTGTGTGTGTGTGTGTGTGTGTGTGTGTGTGTGTGTGTGTGTGTGTGTGTGTGTGTGTGTGTGCGTATATTTGAACACTTGTAAATATTTGTAAATATATAAATATGTTATAAGAAAGAGTTCTTTTTGTATATAAATAAAGGACCCTACTCTTTGGAGATGAGGAAGTGAAGCATTGTCTAGAGTGGGTAGGTGGCATCAGGGGGCTGCTTCTGCAGTTTCCAGAATTCTAAGATGGAGTAGAGTACATCAGAACTGGATGAATAGAAAGAAGCAGGAGAAAAGTTACTAAAAGAAAGAAAAGGAGATGAAATAATTGTTATAGACCTGGAAAATGAAAGAGTGGAGACACAAGTGTTGATAGATTTGAAGAACCAGGCAGAGCCAAAAGAAGGAGAGGAAGCAGACTGCCATGGTGGAGAGAATTTTACAGGAGAAAGAATCTGATTGATTGGAAACCCAAAACAACAGCTGATAAAAGGAAAACAATCACCAGAAGAATCCAGGGCCTCAAAAATCTACCATACACAGATAGGCTAAAAGCCCTATCCCTCTACTCAGTTTCATACAGGTGACATCTGTCTGGCATACAAGGTGGACCCTGCCTTAATGGGACTGCTGCATATCCGCAAGTCAAGCTCCACTCAAGTAACCCACATTCGCAGCCTTAACCTGGTCTGTGACATCAATAGGACTTGGTGGGACATATTTGTATCTCGAAGACTCCCCCATATGTGAAATAGACTCCCTGTCCACATCAAGCAGAGTATCTCTTTAACCATTTTTAAGTGCAACCTAGATAACTGGATGGGAAACAGAAAATACATCCCTGGGATTCTACCTGTGTCCCTGCTGGACAGGGGCATTGGGTGCTGACTTGTCTAAACATGGGCTAAACTCTTGGCTAGGATTACAACGGCCTTGGGGCCAATATCCTAGTAACTTCCTATGATCCTATGTATTTTTGGCCGGTGGATTAGCCAGCTTTTTAAGGTTTACATTTGCACCAGAGTTTTTTTAACAAGAAAGAGGAAGTTATGCAGATGCAGCAAGACAAGGAAGAATGGAGAAGGAAATGAGTGGGAGCAAACATTTGCAGTTTCTGAACAGCCATGTGGTAAAAAATAAAAATTAAAAGTTATGGCAGTGTGAACAGGTGTAACATGATGGATAGTATTATTTTGCCACTAGGGTTTAACATTAAGTACATAAAAATATTACTTCATTTGGAGGCAAATTTTTTGTGAAGTGACATTTGAAAACTTTAACTTGTTTGAAAAATGTATGACTGAAGTTGAAAAAAGAAGCAGAGTAGCACAATGTAAATACTATTTATTCTAGTACTTTGGACTACAACTAAAAAAGAAAATAATACGTAATTAAGAGTTTGGATATGAATGACCATGAGTTAAGATTGTTTTTCTTTCATTATGTGTGCTGCGGCGGTGGTGCTGTGGTAGCGTTGTCACCTCACAGTTAGATGTTGCCCGTTCGATTCTCAGTTAGAGCGTCTTCTGTGTGGTGACATGCGTGAATGGGCGTTCCTTCATTGAAGGTTGTGCATTAGGCCCGGCAAGCCAGCACATCAAAATCTACTGCCAATCATTAGCAGACCGGAGTTCCGCTGTGGCGACCCCTACACAAGAATCTGTGCTGATCACAACACAAATACAAACACATTACAAAATGTAGTCTGAAGACTTAAAAATAAAATATTTATATATACATATATATTTCCTATTTATGTACGGAACAGATATTTGAAACATATTCAATAAAAACTGTCCTATAAAAATCTAAACAATTGAACAATGTGTGTCCTGTGTATATAACTGTCCTAGATTTAACAAGTCAAGAAATATGGCTATAATATGCCATCAGTGTGTTATACAAATAATATAAAATAGTAATGAAATTGTTAATGTGTTATGATCAACATTAGCTTCCAAATATAGCTTCTAGATGTACCAATAAACCACAAATTCAGCCCATAACTAACAGAGGTTTTATAGAGATAACATCAGTAAGTCCTGGTGGGGTTGAAGAATCCAGTAATACCTGCCACCAATAGTCTTTGTATGATAACAGGCCCTTGAAATCCCCCGCACCCAATATCTATTTGAACACTGTCAATAATAGCAAACTTAAAATGATGCCTATCTCCACATTTTTTAATATGCCTGTAAAGGGCGTTCTTTTTGTCTTTTGTCCTAATACTATATAAATGAGAGCATATCCACTTATTAAATTTCCTCTCGTTTTTCCTATATGAAATCCTGAGCATGCCATGCATTTAGCCATATATACAATCATCTTAGTACAACAATTGCCATGTTTGAATTTAACTTTTGTGCTGTTTATATTCCCCAACACTAAACTTTTTTCCTGGAAAATGTAACCACACTGCTTGCAATTTCCACATGTGATATGACAATTGGTGTTGTATAACTTTGTAACTTTTTGGTGTCGTATGCCTTTAAGACAAAGTATTTTGTATGTTGGCGCCAAAAAGTTTATTTAAATGCTGAGAGGTCTGTTTTACATTGTTCTGATGAAGCTTGCTATCAAGCAAGTGAAAGCGCTTAACGTTGGATACCACTTTGGATTTTTTATTGGTTTAATAAATTTCCAGTTTGTTTTTAGACCTCGTTGATTTTTGGAATATTTTTTCCACTGGCATCTATTGTCGGACTAAGCTGCTGAATTGCCTGTATTTGGAGAGGTTCGTCTCAAGACACAGGGATTATTAATGTTCTGTGTTAGTTTTTTGTTTGAAGAAATCAAAACATTTGAGTTCATAAATTTGTCAGTAGTGATGGTCGGAAGTTTTAACAGTAACCTGAGGGCAAAAGGGAAAACTAACACAGCAGATAGGATGTTAAGGAATTAATAAAGTGTAAAAGCAGGAAAAGTAGAGAATGAACATATAACAGAGGAATTTTAAGACTGAAATTGGTTATAGTGCTTACTCTTACTCTAAAGTCATGAAAGAAATATTGGGGTAGTACTGAGCAGTATGGCTAGAATAGATAGTGAAACAATAAAGGGGAAAAGGATACAAAAATTAACTACATAGTTCAAAAAGTAGGAAGAAATGATAAGAGAGAAATAAATATTATGGAAAGATTGTATGACAGTGAGACCATTTTATAAAAATTGGACATGGTGCTTGGTAGAATATAAGGAGAAGTATATAAAAAAGAAATATGATGAAATATAAAGGAATTTTACAGAATTATGAGAAAGAGGTTGAACAAGGCAGTGACAAACTAAGGGAAATATAAAAACATATGTATGAAAAGAATAGAGAAATACTAAAAATGATGTTATACAGCCAAAGATTTTTTTTCTGAAATGAAAGAAAGATGATGTTTTCCTTATTTAGGAAAAAAGGAAAATGGGAGAAGGGTGAATGGATGTTATCTTAGATGACAAAGGAGACATAAAATGCAAACAAGAAGATATTATGGAGGTGGCAGAAAATTTTGTAAGGAAAGTGTATGAAAAAGAGTAAATAGATGAGCCAGAAGAACGGAAAGTGAACAAAAATCTAAAAAGTAAGATTTTTTTTAGGAAATGATAAAACAACAGAAGCAATAAAGGTGCTAAAAGAGGTACGAATGAATCAGTGCCGTAATTAGATTCTATATATTATGAGTATTGTAAGAAGATGAATAAAGATGAAAGAGAAGTTCTTTTTTAAAGACATACCCCCGGATTCACGAATCCTCCATGTAAGACTTAATAAGTCTTACTCGGAGGCTGCAGTTGAACGGTATGATGTCAGCATGCCATGAATATGCATGAGGGCACGCTGACTCAACCGTAAGTCGTACACGGACCGTGTAAGAAAGCAGGGGGCATGTCCAACTGCCGAGCAGTCTAAATGTCCATGCCCCCGCAAGTGTTTGAAAAGTAAAAGCAAATACACAAGAGCGAGTCCGCTCAAATGTCCCTGCACCCAACACCACACTCCCTGATATTGTAAACCCCCATCACAGTTATAAAAAGCAAAACATTAAATTTATTTTTTTAAATTCCCAAAATAGCTGCCCGTATTTGCGCGTGTGTGTGCGGGTGTGCCCATTGCTTAGCTAGAGTTAACAATTCTGACATGGAAGAGCATAAGAAGGAATGTTTATGCAAGTCACACCAAATAGCGTAACGGTAGAGCATTCGCACAAAAAAGAGGCATTCACGGTTCGAGGCCCACCACTCTCCTTCGTATTTGTTTTTAAATCAGTATATGAAATAATACCAGACAAATATGTCTAAACAGTACTAAAACGCAGTGAAATGGCCAATGTATCAGTGAACAAAATAAATATTTTAAATTATCCTGATATATAATTGCCTGCAGTTAAGCAATGCTACACCCAGCGCAATAGAGTTGCCCATAGTTTAATAATGCTTAACCCAGCGTAATAGAGGTGCCCATAGCGAAATAGTGCTTTAACCAGCGCAATGTGTTTGTGTGGACGTGCGCGCCGCACCAACCAGGGCACAGTACGGCACTGAGGAGCAACGTAGAGCAAAGTTGCTTAAACGCAGCCACACCCCCTAGCCTGTCTGGACAGTATGAAAATAAAATAAATAACAAGGTTCGAACCCAGGACTCCATGCATCAGAAGCAAAGTACAGAACCACTAAGCCATGACAACTTAGGGGAAGCAGCCACTGTTAACATACATATACTTACTAATGGTAGTTTAACCATTACTAAGCTGGTCTGCAGTCAGCCGAGAATTTTAAAAAATCGCCAATCACAAAAAGAGCGGGAAATGCAGCATATTTAAGCCCCATAGGCGGGAATACACGCCATAACTGATTGTAGCTCACATCTGCAGTTAGAATGGCTGGTGTTAGAGAGGAAACATGCTTCTGAGCGCAACGTTGGGACATCGAGGAGTTGAAATACATGGTTTGGCTCTTTGTCCACCATCATGAGTCAAGACTCCTGCAGGGCCAGTTCCAAGGGACGGAGTAGAAGGCAGAGGCTTGGAACCAGTTAGCTCATGACCTCACCAGTGCTACAGGCATTCCTCGGACTGGTGAGTAGGTCCGTCACCACCATGCAGACCTGAAGAGATGGAAGCAGGACCTCCTGAACCAATGGATACAGGAGGCTAGTGGGATGCGGAATGCCCCACAACTGAGTATGTAGCCATGGAATGCAGTATGTAAGAATTGATAATTGAGTATGTACAACGGATAGGTTTGTCTCAATATCCCTTCATTTACTTTACAGCTGCAGGTGACCATGCTGTGAATCAGCAAGCCTATGCTGATAGGCTGCTAAGGCTGCGCTATCAGGCAGGTTAGTGATTATTCTGCTTATATTGTAATATAAAATATGGGAGAGAGCATGAAAGAAAGTTTTGTAGTCCAATAATACAACCATAAAATTGCCTGAATAAGTCCTTTGCATGTACTGTCAGATAACCGGTCAACAAATGTTAAATAAATAAATAAAATAAAAACGTCAGAGAGGTAGAAAAAGAGTGTGGTAACCCATTAAGAAAGGTAACATATGTCTGGAATAATATCTCTGCAGGCACTGTCATATAAAATAAGTGAGTGAGCCTGAAAAAAGAGTGTTCTAACCTATTAATAAAGATATAATATGTCTTGAACATGTCTGCCATATGCACCGTTAAAACAAATAAAGGAGTGAGCTTGTGGAAAAGTGTGCAATGCCATTAATGAAGGTCTAAAACCCGGAGTGCGTCTGTTTCACAGAGTTTGAAATATTTTTGTACCCCTGCATTGTACAAATAGTACTGTTTGAAAAAGTGCTGGCAACCCAGAGTTGTGCAGTCCCATATAAAGTGGGTGATGGAAGTGTTAGTAGCTGTGAAGCATAAATACAGTCCACAACAGTCAGTTACTGGCTGGCATGCATAAGTAAATCTGGCACACGTGTAGCATGTTATTTGTTCCCCAGAAATGTGAGTGTGTGTCAAGAAATACAGGGTTCTGTACAAATCAAAGTGAAAATGTCATGTGAAAACATCCCAGATATGTAGATAAAGAAATAGAAATGCAATCAAGAAATATGTAGCAGTAACATCTGCATCCTGGACAGTTAGTATATCAGATATGGGTCAGGCATATATTGAACTAGCCAAACCCATTACACAACCTAATGTATGGTGGCAAGTGTAATAATACATGTAGGGGATATACACCTGCAGTCACTAGGAATGTAGTGTAGACTAAAAGGTAATTATAAGATGTTAACCGAGGTTTTTTTCTACACCCTACTGTATGTGCATAAACCATGCAATTCCACATCTCAGTGGGTATGTGTAATCTTAAATATTTGTTGGGACATATGTCCTATTAGTCTATAAATATTTGTATTCATGTTGATGTATGTGCCCTGTTTAAACACCACAATCATGGTGGCCTGTTGCTACCAAACATCCCTGCATACTGTTGGAATATCCACTGTGATTCAATATATTCATTTGTTATGCTTGCTGTTCAACTGTTGGAACCTTGGTGTGTTGGGTTAATGGGAATATTACTGCATGCTGTTACAACTAATCTGGAATGCTGTTGTTTATGTTGTAATTAAACACACCTAATCACAGAACGTATGGGAAGGCTAGTCCCAGCGGACCCACCTGTCCCTCCTCAACTGGCGAGTGCACCTGGCACCAGCAGGTTCGGTGCCCAGCCCGGGCTCCTCTCCTCCGTTGGTCCTGTGCCACCTTTGGGTGGAAATGCTGCAGGGGATGAGGCTCGTCCCCCCCATGCAAGTGTGGGCAGAGAAGGGCCACCTGTCACCCTTCAAAGGGTGCGGGTTGTGGAGCGTAGGGAGATCCAGCGTTCAGTCACTGATCGCCTATGCCAGCTTGAGGCGAGAGTGGCGCGTCTCACGGGTGAGCCTGTTCATCCTACACAGCCCCTAGCACAGCCACCCTCGGGGCTGTGAAGGTGCAGTGGTGACTGCCCATGGGTGGGGATCTCAGTTCCACTGTTACCATCTGTGGGCTCATGGGATTGCGATTTCCAAACATCCGACCCCATCAATTGTGCTCACCCACCCCATGTGTCATACACTGCCCCTATATGTGTCTTGTCTGTCTTGTCTGTTTACCTCCCCAACCTACCTCCCTGGACATACTTACTTCCTCTACCTCACTTCCCACTCTCACCTGAAAAAAAAATGGGTAATCTGTACCCACAAAAAAATTACTCCCCATACATAGCTGCCCATTTCGCACAAATGTCCATTGGACATGTAAACTGATAATTATAATTGGCAGTACAACATACTTTGGTGTCCTCACCCCTCTCCCAGGGGTGGAAGGTTTCAAATATCACTCCAAATTTATTGCATATGCACAGCTGTTGCTGGTAAAGAAATGGGCAGCTATGGACCTTCCCTACACCCGTCCTGCACATCCCGAGCTTGTTTACCTACTGTCTGTCCCTCTTTGTGCCCTTTTTTTCACCACTTTCCTATCTCCCCATTTTCTTTTCTTTCAAAGAAATTAGCGTGGGGGTTAGCAGGAGTAAGCACTTTTAAGCAGTAGTAAGTGAGTTTAAGCGAGTGTGTGCATGTGTGTGCTTAGCCAAGCATCACGCAAACCCACGCAAACCCGCTTACAACTGCTTAAAAGTGCCTTAGTCACTCTATGGCAGGGCTCTTGTTCTGCTGAGCAGCAAAAGAAAAAAACTCTGCCAGTCTCGAACCCCAGACCATTGGCACAATAGACTGCATGAATTACCACTAAGCCACAGCAGATATACAAATAGCTTGGTTCTGAAATAAATATATCATGCATTACAATGAGGGAATGTAAATGGAAATTAGGAATAGTATAACACAAATCCAGTTCTGTGGGTCTTTACCAGCAGTTGTTGTGGAATTGCATGACATGACTGTGAAAGGAGAACCAGCAATCCTAGCAGGGAATAATGTGGCAGTAGCACCTTACAAATACCACACAGTATCAAACCAGGATAAATACTGGCAAAGTTGAATAGGGCAGAGGCCAGACTCCCCAACTGTGACTGCTTTACAGGGATGTCCCTGATTTGTAAACCAATGTTAGCTGTGCCCCACTGAATCACTCTGGAAAGTACTAACTGTAGGCAGACAAGTGTGGAATCACACATAGTGAATAATGTCAATAAGTGAGAGTAGACACTGCTTGCACGTCAGAAAAGGTGTACTTATACATATGCTCTGATTCACAAGAAAGTCTCAACTGCAATATGTCAGTAATATATTGTAGGTGTATCTCACTTATATGTACCTTTCACTGAGGCCATTCAGATATATACCTGAGAGTATCTGAGGCCTGGCAGAGGCAGAAACTCACAGGCATATCAGCATTACTGCTGTTACACACTCTGCAAATAGCTTTGGAAGGAGTTCCACAAGCATGCCCTTATGTAGGAGTACAACACAGAAATATCACAGGATGTAGCCATGTACTGCTAGCAAACAACTGTGACAATGCCAATGTGCCACTGCTGAAAAGACTGGTGTGGTGCACAGACAAAGTATAATATGCTAACCTCTAGCTACCATCTGGATATGTCCACAGGTGTGAGCTACACAGACAGACTACTTGCCTTGATAGACTAACAGGTACACAGCAACCCTGTATATTCAGTAAGAAAAACCTCACATGATAATAAAAAAAGCTCTTTGGTTGCGTGCTACATGAACTACAAGAGGAACTAAACCCGCACTTAAGGCTGCTGTTTAATCTTAGCCTTACTACAGGATACATACCCAAAGAATGGCGTACAGCAACAGTGGTCCCACTCCACAAAGGAGGTGCTTCTATGGACCCTGGAAATTACTGCCCCATAAGCTTGACGAGCCTGGTCTGCAAAGCTATGGAGAGGATCATTATGGAACTCATAAACAAAGACATTGGGGACCTACAGACACTGGATCCTACCCAATTCGGCTTTGTCAAGGGCAGATCCTGCCTTTTGAACCTGGTCGACTTTTTTGAAACAGTCACTAAGGCCATTGATGAGGGTAAGGCAGTTCACACAGCCTACCTTGATCTTGCAAAAGCCTTCGACACAATACCCCACTCGGGCATCATAGACAAGCTCACCAGCTTAAATGTAAACCCATATGTCATAAGATGGGTTGCAAACTGGCTCAAGGACAGAACCCACAAGGTCAGAATTGCTGGAGCCATGTCAGACTCTAAGCCAGTCACAAGCGGTGTCCCACAGGGCTCGGTCCTGGGACCCCCCTTGTTCGGCATTTATTTTTCCGAGGTGCAAGCAAACATAGGAGGATTGTGACTAACGAAGTTCGCAGATGACTGCAAACTGGGTGCCATAATTGATACTCCAGCGGACACAAGCATCCTTCAGAAAGGCCTCATAGAAATGGATAACTGGTGCCAGAGCCATGGCCTTAAACTGAACACCAAAAAATGTATAGTCATACCCTTTGGGAAAAACAAAGTACCCACAAATTACCACATAGGGGGTAATCCATTAAGTACGGAAGAAGTAATCAGGGACCTAGGGACCCAGGTTGACAGTAACCTCTCATTTGACACTCATGTTGCCAAGGTGGTTAGGAAGACCTTCTATATTACCCACCTTATCATGAATGGATTCACATCTAGATCAAGAGAGGTCATTGTGCCTCTGTACTCTTCCCTTATCAGGCCCATAATTGAGTACAATGCCTCATTTGGGATGTACCTTACCCGACACCTGCAGCAGTTAGAAAGACCCCAAAAGTACCTCACCAAGAGGATCAAGGATCTCAAACATATGTCATATGCTGCCCGCCTGAAGAAACTCCAGCTCTATTCAGTCGCATACCGCCTACTCAGAGGCGATCTATGTCTGACGTACAAGGCCATGTCCAATCCGGAATTAATGGACATGCTCCACCTCAGAAAATCCAAATCCACAAGAGCCATGAGAGCGAGAGATTCGAACCTCAACACAGAAATAAATAGAACGTGCTGGAGGGACAGATTCATAACCCAGAGGCTCCCTACACTCTGGAACAGAATCCCAGTCCATGTTAGGCAGAGCCCCTCACTGACTCTCTTCAAGAGAAATCTTGACGAGTGGATGGGAGATCGTAGGTTTACCCCGGGGGTCATTTCTGTGTCACTACTAGACAGAGGCACAGTAAACTAAACCCTAAATGGGCATAGTATTCTCATTCCAAGGGGTGGCGAAAGCCGCACACACTCGAGCTAGGCTTATAAATGCCCTAGGGCAGATAGCCTAGTATGAACCTATGAACCTATGTTTCTCACAGATAACACATGCAGCCATGGTATGTATACCATTGAGTGATGGTGCACAGGACATTGCAGAGCAGATAATACTTGCACAGCAATGTTGTGTCCATGTACACATTGTGTTCCAGGGTATAGACAATCACTGAACAACTACACACATGCATCAAAGCCATGTATAATGTCATTAAATAGGGCCATCTACACTTGCACTGCATGGTCTTGAGCAACACATATTCTGCATGCTGACACGTGTGAGGTGACTGTTTGCCTTGTGATACTGTCACCCACCTTCTCCCATTATTGTGTATGTGTTGGATTGCTGGTGTGTGTGTATGTGCTGTGGTGAGCATTGTATTTGTGTGCATGTGTGCATGCATGTGTGCATGTGTGCATGTCTTCATGTGTGCATGTGTGCTAACATCATGTACAGATTGTGAAGTGTCTTCCTTCCACAGGTGCTGAGTTAGGGGTGTCTGATTGCAGCAGGGAACCTGATATCACTGCCACTAATAGTGGAAATGATGAGACATGTATTGTGGCACAGGAAGGTCTGACAGGGTCTGTCGTTGGTCCACCAATCGAAAGTACACAGCGTTCAACCCCATCTATGCACACACTCATACTGCCAATACATCCCTTATCACCAATGGCCTTAGCTGAGGGACAGCATACAGTTGGCATTGACCAGGAGAGTGTGGTACCCATGGCATGTGCATCCCCTCACAGCAGCCATAGCCGGATTACTGGAACGGTACCACATAGGCAGATGTCCAGGGGTTCTCTGGGGAGCACCACTGGTGGTATTGCCCCTGGCAGACGTGCCCCTAGAGGTATTACAACCTCCAGTATGTTCCGGGCTGTAATGCAGGCACAGGCATGTATGGAACGGTACACCCGACAGGGACTAAGGGCACAGAGGGCCCATTACACTGCTATCAATGACAGCATCCGTGACCTTGCCGGTGCCATCCAGAATTACACCGAGGTCATTGATAGCCATTGGAGGTAGACATTAGATGTCCTCCACAATGTGTTAGCTATGAGCCAGGACTGTGCGGGATGGATGAGAAGCCGACGCGGATGCATGCCAGCAACAGCATCAGCTGGCAGTAATCACGGATGGACCACGGATTACAGCCACTCCCGTAGTGGCAGTACCAGCCCCAGCAATGCTGGGGCTGGCCTGTCCATTGACCATCCTACTAGACCATGTGCATGTGGCACTGGCCAGTCCCAGCAGGGACATGGGTCCAGTCATCATACCTCTGCCTCTGATGATAGCACCCAGTCAGGGTTAGTACCCAATACTGCCCGTAGCACCCCTGCCAGGCACAGGTACCATGTCCATGCCCAGAGACAGTGATCTGTATGGCCTAGCAGGTACAGTCTGTGGCTGTACCACAACCACCCGTATATGGCAGCCACATGGTGGAGTTATGTGCATGCAGACACATGCACATTAACCAAACAACTAGGGCTCACACATACACACACACATTACATCAACATTGGCCCATGCTGTACTGTTGTCCCTCACACATACACACACACACACACACACACACACACACACACACGCACACAGACATGTCGATTGGATGGGTCAATGTCGGGCTCTGGCAAACCAACAACACACCCTGTGCATATGACGACACCTGTGCCACCTCCTGTCATCTGTAACATTGATGCAGGAATAGGCTAACATGGTTCTGATGCACAGGGTGACATTATAGCAGTGTAGCAATAGTAGCAAGTTGCCAACAGGAAGTTGAATGATATCCTTGTAGGTATATCTGAGCAGGCATTATGCATCACAGCTCTGATAGTCATTGTAGCATTGTTTGCACCAGTGTTAGGTCTGAGTATGTATTGTCCACCCATGTGCCACTTGGCTGAAGTGTACAGTGTTGCTAGCATGTGTTAGTGATGGGACAGTACGTGTGCGATGTGTGCATTACAAATTAGCAGGTGTACGTCTGTGAACATGGTGTTTGCGCACTGTCTGCATGTACGTGCATAGTGGACACATGGGATGTGCAACATACCCTGTTGTACACATTGTTAACATCTCATGGTATCTTTTGATGGCCAGTATGCATTCTACTACAGATATGTACTAACATGGGTACACATGTGTGTATGACATGGGTTGACACTATGCTGTGGGTGATACTGTTGATATCTGACAATGATCTGCAGTCTGGTAGTATACACCACCTCAACAGCATGACTATAACCAATCATTAGATGATGTCCTGACAAATGACACAAAGTTGTAGGGAACTCAGTAACAGTTGGATCCTTCCAGTACTATACTATAACAGTAACCAGTGGTATTGACCACCACACATTCCTGGGACCACACCTGTGTGGCATATAGCCCTCTTAGGTACATGCAAGCACACTACGGATATGTCCATCCACATCTGGAAATGCGTGCATTGGCCTACACTGCATTCCCTGGATGAGACGCATATCCTACACAAGGGTATCATACAGACAGATACCTGTTGTCCAATACATGCTGTATAGTAGTAAGCCGACTATGGCATAGTCATCCACATTTACTAGACATACTATCCCGACAGTACCACATAGGTGATAGCCCTCAACATGTATGTTGGGTACCATGTGTACAGACAGACACGTGTTATGTCATCTGTCCCTTGGTGTCCACATATCCATAGGTATTGTGGGGTCCATCGGTGTTTCACATAACACATTAGGGGCCTGCATGCATATCCACAGGGCTGTTGTACACCTATAATGACTGTCCATTATTGCCAGTCATTGTTGCATATGAACATGTCTGACATATACCCCAGGCAATTACCCTCACTCACAGTACTCTGTAGTACGTGTCAGGGGTGTGTGTGGCACAGATGACCTTGGCCACAGATCACTACAGTGGCTGGGCTTGTCGCATACATACATATGTGACCTATGATCTGAGAAGCAGCGGCAAATCTGTCGAAGGAAACAAATGTATTCATGTAGTATGCAGGCTTCACACCTACGTACTGATTGAGGTCACATGTACACATATTTATTTGCCACGCAGATACCCGATGTGTGCAATGCACATACTGTTTTAATCATATGTCATACTGTAGTAAAAGCAAAACCCACTCCGCATTAACCACCTGTGGCACACACACTGCGCATTTGCGGGATTCAAACCCCTACCTAACTATGTTATGACACTAGAGAGATACGCATTAACATGGTGTGCTATATGCTTTACTGAGTGGTTTCTCTTCTCCTTGAATATTTGTAGGATGCTGACATCATCAGACATTCCAAAGAGGGATGTACCTCTTTTATTGTGTTTTCCCAGTCTCCAAAAAGGCTACTCCTCTCAAAGGAAATCACACACATACCCCCCCCCCCACACACACACTGTCAGCATTTGCAGGATTCAAACCCTATCCAATTATGTTATGATACCAGAGAAATACACATTAACATGGTGCACTATATGCTTTACTGGGTGGTTTCTGTTCTCCTTGAATATTTGTAGGATGCTGACATCATCAGGCATTCCAAAGAAAGCTGTACCTCTTTTAATGTGTTTTCCCAGTCTCCAAAAAGGCTACTTCTTTCAAAGGACATCATACACATACACTATCAGCATTTGCAGGATTCAAACCCCTACCTATGTTATGATACCAGAGAGATACGCATTAACACAGCGTGCTATATACTTTACTGGATGGTTTCAGTTCTCCTTGAATATTTGTAGGATGCTGACATCATCAGACATTCCAGAGGGATGTACCTCCTTTAATGTGTTTTCCCAGTCTCCAGAAAGGCTACTCCTCTCAAAAGGCATCACACCCCACACACACACACACACACACACACTATCAGCGCTTACAGGATTCAAACCCCTACCTAACTATGTTAGGATACTAGAGAGATATGCATTAACATAGCACTCTATATGCTTTACTGGGTGCCTTTTGTTCTCCTGGTATATTTGTAGGATGCTGACATCATCAGACTGGGCATGGGAATGTGTGTACACTTTCTTTTATGCAATCCCAGGAATGATACATGTGGGTCAGCAAGTATCAACAGCTTGAACAGAACCCTGTGAGTTGTACCTTGTTTGATCTATCTGTGGACACATTGACATCCCTTCATATGTCGACACATATCTATGCACAGATTGTTGGTTTTGTGGATATGACATGTGTTTGTGATGTTTATGAAGAGCTATTCAAAGTCTATGTGGGACATGTGTAGCTCTGTTCAGTGATGTATGTCCTGGGTGACTGCCTTTCAAATGGTGTAGCATGTTTGGGAACCATGATCTGCACATGAACATACCACAGTTGGTAGGGTTGTGTGTTTGTCAGCTTTCAATAGCTCTGTTTATGACTTCAGCCATGATGCACTCCATGGCCCTGCAGATCAGACTTTATAGGCTTACTGGGCTATACTTCCCATGGTGTGTTGTGCACCCACACTTGTGGGGAGTGCCATATGCTGTTGTAACACATTCGGCGGTTCCAGATCCTGTGGAGTGGGTGAGGCTCAACAGACTGTTCAGGTGCAGGGTCTGTTTGTTCTGTAGTGCATGTATGACACATATTGGGAAACAATGTAATCCAATTGCTGCCATGCTTTTGGCTTTGGGGGGAGCTGTTCAGCCATTCTACATGTGATATCTCCTGGTATGATGTCAGGGACTATCATCAGTGGGAGGTGGGTATGTATATATGGGCCTGTCTGACAGGATGTTGGCATTGTCAGTAATGTACAGTTGGCCCTGACTCAGGACATATATAAGTGTACATTACTATTTATGACATAGCATAAGGACATGTCATGATTCTCAGTCTGGACTCCTTCTCAGCTACTCTTTACAAAACACCAACAAACCTGAGCAGTAATCCCGGTTATACTCTTTTACACACTTAACACCCAACTGATCCTTTGTGATCAGGCTACAGAGTATGTCATCACAATATACTGGCATGTCCAGGGGTCGGTTTCATGTGTACTCTTCAGTCCAGCTAGTGAATATTGTGGTTATGACACAATGTCACATCTGCCTCATGTATACAGATAACCCTCTCCTCCTCCCAACACACTCAGATATATGTGAGAGATGCAACAATATTGACATACAGGAGGCTGAGCTCTCTCGACCCATGACTGGCATAGTCTATCAGGTGGTGAAGGTGACCACACACACCATATATCAGTCTCAAATAAACCGATAGCGACAGCAATCAAACCACATTATCACACATACACATACTCGGAGGCTATACATACACTCTGCCTAAGCAGCAGAGACCTCCAAAGCAGACACACAAACAACTGCTACCCCACTACAATACCCACATATCACATAGTTCACAATGTCAGTGTGCCGCACAGTCACTGCTCTTCCGGCTAAACAACACACCTGATACACTTGTAATCGGTGACACTTAATGTCAGACACACTGACGTCCCACTCACCAGGCCAAACAAGGGAATAGTCACTTTGAGCTGACTCTCAGGTGCCAGGATCCACCACATAACACATGCACTCAGGTCACTCCAAAGCAAGTCCTGGACTGGCTCCATCATTGTCTATGCTGGTGCATACAACCTCAGACGTTCCTCCCTGGACCACATGACATGATACATAGAGGAACTCTCTGATCATGTAACCCAGGCCAGTATGACCCTGACCTTGTCTAGCATCTTACACTCACCAAATATGATGTCTCAGTATACCAACAAACTGATCACGTTTAACAGTTGGCTAACATATTGGTGTTATTCAAAGGGGATACAGTGTCTGTCAGCCTGGGGTGACATGCTCAACATGCCACGTAGCTTCCCTATGGACAACTTGCACCTGTCACCCTTGGACTTTTGAATACTGGCTAAGGCACTTGCTGCCACCATACTGCCTTATTTAAGCGGGGCTCAAAAGACAGACCCACCTCCATAGACATTACAGAGTACATGACACTGAGAGTAATGC
The DNA here is from genome assembly GCF_019279795.1 of Protopterus annectens. NCBI lineage: Eukaryota > Metazoa > Chordata > Ceratodontiformes > Protopteridae > Protopterus > Protopterus annectens. The sequence goes on along the minus strand of NC_056725.1, from coordinate 121,376,542 downwards.
TGCTCAACACCAGATGTATTACCCTCAAATTGCGCCCACTTAGGAATCTCCTCAGTATGGAGAAGAGTAATATCTGTGTACTAACAGGCACATGGTTCAGGCTCCCACATACACACCAGCACTACCAGTTTATATTTCGTACCATGCTTTCTGACCACATAACTCGGAATGGCCAACACAAATAGGGGGAGTATCCCTATACATCACAGATACACATACCTCCGGATTGGTAGCACTGCACAAAGCATCACAGACCATACATATGCACCTAACATTGTGCAAATCTGCCTTTTGTTTTTTTGCCTGCTACAGACCACACTCACAAACTCAGCAACCACACTCAGCTTTCCTGGGAACACTGGACAATATGAGGATCTCCCCAAACACCATTATATTGGGTGACATCAAATACCCACAAATTGACTGGGGATAGTAGTCAGGCCCCAACACCCTCACTCAACAGTTGCTACTATTTGTAAACTCATATGCTATGGCACAACCGGTCACCACACCCACAAGAGGGGACAACATATTGGATATGATCATCACCAACATGGGGACTCTATGTTCCACACCTGTGATATACCCCTCATTGGTAAGGACAGAACATACTTTATCTCACTGGACATCCATATCCCATCCCCACACCCATCCTGGGTAATCTTGATGAACTTCCCAAAAGCAAACGTCGTACTTCTCCATACCATGGTGGTATCCTTCAGAGACCCTGGGTCAGTTTTAAGTATGGCTCAGACTGTTGAATCCTTTACATACACAATCTATGGACACCTAGTGGACTGCATGGATCGTGCTATCCAAAATAACAACTGGACTAACTCCTCCGATGGCAGGGGACCTGTCTGGCCATTAATATGCTATACAACAAAAGGAGGAAGCTACTACATGATAGAGCACAATCCCAGACAGGGAAGGCATCTGTGATCTGTGCTAGCAGACAGCTACAATCACTCATGTATTTATGTCAGGCCCGCTTCTAATGGACAATTGCACCAGACACATCAGACACTCACAAGGCCTTTTTCAGTTAATTCAGATACCTGGCTGGACACTCACTGATATGCTGTGTGTTACTGCATACTGAATAAACATACCCTGAACCCACAAACATTGCTAACATCCTGGCAAACAGGTTCAGTACAGATGTCTTCCCCCCATCCTCCCTAAGGAGGCACTGTCCATCCCAACAGAGTGTAACCTCTCTGACATTGCAAATAAACAGGTGAGTGCTGCCCTCCCCACAGCGGACAACACAGCATCAATGGGACCAGATGGTGTCCAGGCCTGTGTCGTACACAGCCTTCATGACAGATGTAACCCTCACATTATGTCACTGTTCAGTATCAGAGTTACTGCAGGATTTGTACCCATGGAATGCCATACAGCGATAGTGGCCCTGCTCCACTGAATACTGCCACAACAGACCATAGACAATATCAGCCTATAAGGCTAACTAGCCTGTTCTGCAAAGCTATGGAGCGTATTGTAATGGGACCCATGCACATAGACATGGGAAACCTACAGACACTGGGTCCTACATATTACAGCATTGTTGTGGGCAGATTGTGCCTGTTGGACCTGTTCGTACTCTTTAAACAGTCACCAGGTCCATCAGTGTTGGGACGGTTGTCCACACAGCCTGCCTGGACCTTGCACAACCCGTCAACACAATACCCCACTCGGCCATTATGCATAGGCTCACTGGCATCAATATCGACACATATCTCACACGATGGATTGCTACCTGGATCAGGGATAGCACCCACATGCTCAGTGTTTCAGGTGCCATGTCTGACTATACACCAGTTACACATGGCATCCCACAAGGCTCAGTCCTAGGACCTCTCTTGTTCAGTATATATTTGTGTGACGTACAGGCTATCACAGGAGGGATATGGCTGCCCATGTTCGCAGATGACTGCAAACTGGGTGCCATAATCAACTCTCCAGCTGGCACATGCATACTTATACAGGGTCTCACAGAGATAGGATGACTGGTGCCTGAGCCATGGCCTATGGCTACATGCCATTAGTTGCATAGTCATCCCCTTTGAGAATGACAACATGCCCACACATTACCACATAGGTAGTAATCCATTACATACGGTAGTAGTTGTTATGGGTTTGGGGACATGACCTGTTCGTACTCTCACCTTTGACAATCACATTGCCAAAGTGGTTAGACAGTACTTCTACATAGCCCACCATATCCCACATGGTTTCACATGTTGATCACGTGTGGTCATTGTGCCCCTATACTCATCACGACCATGCTTGGTTACTATGCCACATTTGGGATGTACCTTACCCGACACCTGCAGCAATTGTAATGGCCACAAATGTTACTCATCAAGCAGATGTAGGGACTCACACGGATGCCCTACACAGTTCAGATACAGTAACTCCAGCTCTACTCAGTCACTTACCACCTACACGGATGTGTTGTGTGCCTGTAGTTTAAGGCAATTTCTGACCCAGAATTAATGGACATGCTCCACCTCAGGATATCCAACTCCCTTGGAGCTACACACTCCAGGGACATATACCTCAGCACAGATGTTAATAGGACATGCTGGGGGGGACAGATTATTATCTGAAAGGCTCCACTCACTGCGGAGTGTAGTACCGGTTTTGCATGGGCAGAGCCACCCACTGACCACCTACTGGTGACATCTTGACAAGTGGATGGGTGATCGTATGTTTACCCATGGGATATCTTCTGGGTCCCTGCTAGACAGAGGCACAATACACTACACATAAATGGGCTATTTTGTGTGACCTACTATTCACAGGCACAGTGTTCTGATTTGACTGGGTTGCAGAAGCCAAACAAACTCTGGCTATGCTTGTACATGCCCTAGGGCAGATAGCCTAGTATCAACCTCTGAACCTATGATAATGTTCATGATGCACAATGTTTATTGCTGATACTGTTTGCAGGTTTTTATCATCTTTGCTTTCCCACTTTCTATGAACTGCTTAGGTATCTGCAGAACATATTTGACTATGACAGGGTTCCACTATATTATATACGTGTCTGTTGTCATATAAGTGCGTGCACAGGGCAGATTGCTGGATAGTGAAAGGTTCCTGGGTTAACACATGCAACTGCCTGATATGTGTGGCCCACTGCTGTACTCCAACATGGCCTACGTGTGTGAGCATGCCCGGTTCAGACTGTCAGTGTTCTGTTGCCTGACATTTGTCTTATGTATTCAAGTGTGTGAGCATGCCCAGTGTGACCTTCCAGTATGTTGCTGTCTGAGGTCCACTACATTTGTTGATGTATGTGTAAATGTCCAATATTAACATTTCTACTGTGTGTGTTGAAAGTCAGGTTCTAGTCTTAGTGCAGGACTCACCTTTGTGTCATAACTCGACAGGGATTATGCTGTGCTTGCAGGGTTTCCATGGAATACTTTACATAGACTTATAAACATTTCTTCATACAGGCACACAACAACGATACTGTCATGGTTTAGTGGTTCAGTACTATGACTAGAGTGCACCGTATCCTGGGTTCGAGGCCCATCACCGCTTATATTTTCATACTGAGCAAACCAGACTGCTTAAGGGCCAGTAGAGCAACTATGAGCATGTTGGCTTTTGTTCAGCTATGCCCTACTTAGACCCAGCTTGTCCAACATTGCTCAATATTAACCATCATTGCTGGATGTTGGCCAATATTACTCAACATTGACCACATTTGTACTAGTTGGTGTGTGCAATTTTGTTTACATATACTACATGGCAGTAAATACTGTTTAGCACTGCTTTAAATTGCTTAACACATGGCAATCATGCCTCAGGTGTTGATGCAGGGCTGCCTATGTCGGATGCACATACTACACTCCCTATATATGTTTGAAAACAGGTAGTGTCAACGTAGGCATCCCTTTTACTATATGTGCGGGTCAGAGAGAGGTATCATTTCCAGAGTTCCTACTGAGCCAGTGTATGTGCTATGGGTTGCCTCTTTGCCAAGGCCAAAGCATACTGGGCATGCCTCCTTCTGCCTACTGGGGCAGGCTCAGGTTGTTCCTCCTCCAAGTCACGCTCTGCCTGTGATGGCCTTGGCAATGGTGGGGGGCTGTTTGGCCCGGGCCTATACTGGTCATGCTGCAGCTGTTTTCGCAGGATTATATTATGTAGCATAGCACATACCATGACAATTTGGGTACATGTAGTTGATGAGTACTGCAGGGCTCCACCAGATGTGTCCAGACACGAGAACCGTGACTTGAGCAGCCCAAACACATGCTCGATTACATTTCGTGTTTGTGCGTGTGCCTCATTATGGTGTTCCTGTTCAGGTGTGTGTGCATTTCTGATGGGAGTCATCAGCCACGGCTCCAGTGCATTGTCAGCATCCCCCACTAGGTGACCATGTGGGATGTCCCCATTGGCAAATGTCTGGTACAGCTGCGTCAGATGCCAGATATGGGAATTGTGGTAGCTTCCAGGGCAACCAGCACACACATTCAGTATTATGCCCTGGGCATCACACATGACCTGGCAGTTGATGGAGGGGAAGCCCTTGCTGTTGAAGTAGACCCTACCCCACTCACCGGCTGGTGCTTTGATGCATATGTGCGTGCAGTCTATTGCACCCACTACCTCAGGGTATTCTGCTATTTGCTGGAAGAGACGCATATTGCTGGCCAATTCCTCATGGGAATTGGGGAAATATACATCATCACCGACATGTGCTGACATGGCATCCAGGAACTGGTGCAGTACCCTGGATGCTGATGCCTGTGATATCCCCATCATATCACCAGTTGGTCTCTGGAAGGTACCTGTTACTAATATTCTTAGGCCAACACATACCTTAGTTTCCACTGGTATGGGTTCCCCTCTGTTGGTTCTGTGTGTGAGGCGTGGCCTGCACAGCTCAACAATTTGCTGCAAGAGGTCTCTGTCCACTCTATAGCGCTCCACTATCTCCAGCTCATGTAGCTCCTTGTAGGTTACCCTGGGCCTGTACACTCTTCTCTGTCTCCCCACTGTGGGTTGTCCAGCAGCATTTGCATTATCACCACCTTCAGCATGTTACATATGTCACCTTATAACAGCAATGGCAGCCCCTAACATTTTTTGTCTCAGTAAAGCTTTTTCAGTTTTCACTTCTATTAGCTTACTGCAGTGTTGCAGTGTTTCTTGAGAGAAACATAATGGACTGTTGTTTGCAGAGTTTTAAGTGCTGGGCTGGGCTGGGCTAGTGTTCTGCCTGGGTAATTGCCTGATTCTGATTGTTTTCACCTGCTAGCTCTGCTAGTGCTCCCTGGTAACTTCCCTACTATTTAGTGTGCTTCCTTTTTCCTTTCTGTTTCCTCAGGGGGGAGCGCCGCGCACACAAGTGCAAACACGTGCACAGCAGCTAACATGCACGCACACATGCTTACATGGACTAAAACTTGCTTATTCTTGTTAAAACGCGCACACCGGCGCAAACGAGCTTACAACTGTTTACACAGCCTTACATATGCTTACTCAAGCTTACACACGCGCACACATATTAACACGCATGCACACTGTCTTACTCGGGTTTACAGGCGTGCACACGCGCGCATGCATGCTCAGCAAGAAACTTTGGTGTTATCCACGGCATACACCTTCAATTTCTTGACTTTACCTAGCCTATCTGTTGACACACCTCTTTCAATAATATGTAATTGTCAGCTGACACATGACACTCTGCTCCAATGAGCTTCACTCCTTTCATACATACCCCCCTCATGATGCCACCTATCTTCTACTCTGTTACTCCCCTTATCCTACTCCTACACTCCACTGACTGTGCTCATTTCCTATGTAAACTTGCGATTCACTATCCTAACTCTCATTTGCATAGGACTGCCTACTAATGCTTGGTTACATCTCTTAGACTGAGCTTCCCCCCTTAGCAACCTCTACTCAGTGGCCATGTTGTTTTCAGCCTGCCATTCACTTACATTGTAAATTCATTTTAGCTATAAAATCCACATTTGTGGATCTTAATTATTAATTTTCTGGTTTTTAGGGTGCAGCGCTGCACTACGGTTAAACCCCGGAGATCTGGATGAAAAAAAAAAGTTATTTTATTTCTATTTTGCATCACTTCCCATTGCCAATGGCCATATTTTTGGCCATTGGCATGCTTCTTCCTGTAAATGCATGCTTTTTTTGCAGCTGTCACGGCTCCATTTTGCTATTTGCAGAACCGTACTCAGTTATCAACTGAGTACATTTCTGCAAATAACACTACTCCTACTCGGACAGGTTCGGGTTTCCTGGATTGCAAATTTACCTCATTTGTATAGCTTTCACCTGCAATTGAGGTAATTTGCATATCCAAGCCCTGTCCGTGTAGGACTAGTATGGAGAGCTCAGTTGCACGCCCCTACCGACTGTTCCTGGATCGCTCGGCGGACATATTGGCTGCGTGGAGTCTTACTCTACTCTTAGACTCTGTGCAAGCCTTCGTGAATCCGGCCCATATTAAATGAATGGAAGAAGAGATGTGGTGGTGTGATTAAATTTATGTGAAAAAGGATGAAAGAAAATATATGAAAAATGGAAATCTATAACACTAGTGAATGCTATTTATAAAATATTTATGAAAATACAACAAAATGATGGAGAAAGTATTGGAAGAAATAGTAGGAAAAGAGATTTATGATATAAAAGGGAGAGAGGTGAAAGAAATGTTAATTAAATTGAAATAAGTGCTGGAGAGGATAGAGAAAAAAATGAAGCAATACTGATACCATGTAACATGGCTACAGCCTGTGATAAAATGAGCCATGAAGCAATGTGAGTATGTGGCACAGGAGGAAAACAAATAATGCAATAAAAATGTTATTATAATTCATGGGTACAAGATGTGATAAAAGGATGGGTGGGAAAAATAAGTATTAAGAGAGAAGTAAAAAAACATGCCTAATGAGTATATGCATAGTAATAAATGCAGTAGGATAGACATGCATGTATGAAATGACGGAGGCAAGATGTAAGATGGAAGGAATGTTATAATACCAATATATATATTTTGTAGTGCGACCCTGGAGTTAGAATATATAGTTAGGGGGTGTTTTACTAAGGGGGGCTTCACCCCCCACAACCCCCATTGTGAGGGGCTATGCCCCCCCACACTCACCCAACTATATATTCTAACTCCAGAGTTGCACTACAGTGGAGAAGGGGGTATATCCCATTTACTTGCCAATAATACTTGTCAGTAAAATGAAATTTCGGTCATTTGGTGTCAGGCAAATAGGTGCCAGTCAATCGGAAGTTAGGGCAAATGAAGTAGACCCATATATATATATATATATATATATACATACATACACAACATTTGCAAATAATTTAGTTCTAGTAACAAAAAAGGGGGATGAATAAGTGAGGTTGTTATAAGGATTGAAAAGCCGTTAAAAAGCTGATTTGCTGTTAAAATAAAATGCAAGGGATTTGGTGAGATGAAATAATTTTAAGTAATAATGTAGAAAATAAGTGTATAAATGATTTATTTAATTTTCATGTGGTACAAAATGAATGGAAATGTTTATAAAGCACCCCTACTCTTTTTTAACTGCTAGGTGGTGCTAGAGAGTTGTTAGACTGGTGAGCAGAAAGATTCAATACAGAAAGAAAATGCTGACAGTGAAATAGAAGAAGAAACGTGTTGTGATTGCATATCATGAGGAAGTTGTGGTGATAGCAGAGGAAGAAAGAAGTATAGATGCTCAGGTCTTGGTGGATTTAATGAAACAGGGTAATGCATAAAATGATGTTTTAAAATGGAGTGACTTGGTAGAAAGAGTGATTGCAGAAGAGGAGAGCACTACAATTGAATCAGTGAAGGAAGACAGTGAATGTGAGTTTGGAAAATTAGCAATCTGGTACATGATTGGCTGGTAGAGAAACTACCTTTAAGGACATGCACTGCCAACAGGCTTTCAACAAGAAATCAGCTGTAAGCTTAAATTTTGCAGAAACATTAAAAAAAATTACATCCACCCTGCAATACAGAAGCATGAAAACACAGAATGAAGGTCAGCGGACTGGAAGAAAATAGCACGTGATAAGAATTACAATTAAAAGTAATGAAAAGATGAACCAATGTGGAGTACTTGACTGTGTCATTGTACCACTGCAGATTAAACTGCATAAATCAGACTACTGATACATCTGGGGACAGGATCTTTGTGAGGTAAAATTTGAATCTTTTGCTCTACTAGAGAAGCTTATAAATGAACTCGAAAAGAAAAGAATGGCTGTTCCATGGAAAAAATGCATTTTTCTTTCAGAATTTAGTATCGCAACTGAGAAGAAGACTGTTCAGTTTAAACTAACAGTGAAGAGACTGAACTGAAAACATACTTTCTAACTGAATGTAGCAATGTGCATGAAATTAAAAATGTTTATGATGCAGGAAATGTATGGACAGGGAAGTGGGAGGTTTGGTTTACTTTAAATATGTGCGAAAGGAAGGTTAAGCATGTTTCAGATGTGATTAACGTGAATGGAAAAGAGGTAGTATAAGATACTTGGGAGCCAAAAGTATGCTTTTGTTGTAGTGCAGAAGAACGTTTAGTGCAAGAATGCAAAAAGAAGAAAATGTAGTCAATGTGGAGAAACAGGCAACACAGTTAGAAATTATTATTATCAATGTAGGAAATGTAATGATATAGGTCATTTTTGGATGGATTGACCATTGATACAGTATGAAAGACTAGAAGACTAAAAACGCTTTTTAAATAAAACATGATCTGAGAAAGATGGTGCAGCTATGGCTGGTGAGAGGGGAATGAAGAAGAGAATGAACCAGCTGTGAATAAATAGGTTATACAGAATATTGAAGCAGTAACTGAAATAAATGTGGAAGTACAAAAACAAAATAAGTTCAATATAATAAGTATATCTACTTACCTATGGTTTGGGGGCTTCCCCCAGGAAAGCTGAAGGTAAAATTTCTTGAGTGTAAGTATTCTGCAGATAGAACATAAAAGAACAAAACAGAATGGCATAGCACTGAATGCTTTTTCCCATAGTAAATAATTGCTGGTACAATATCTAACTGTGCACCAGCAATTATTCACTTCTTTAGGGAGATTTCTCCATTCTTCAAATTGATGTGACCTTGGAGTTGGCATATATAAGTTTGGGGGTTGTGTGGAACTTGCAACCCTGAAAAAAAATAAGAAAAAGGGACTTTTTTGCCTTTTTGAATTTCAGGCTTTTTTTTCATTCTTTTAGAACACTGACTTTTGAGAAGTCAGCTTTGCATAGTAGAACCGGTTGGAGGTTGAGAGTTAATAATGGTTAAGGTTTTTACCTCACAGACAAAAATATACAGGGTTTGATTCTCACCGTTGAAAGAGAAATTTGCTAGGCTTAAAATGGCCAGCAAGGTTATCTAGCCTAACACTTACCTATGAACCTATGAGAAGGGGATACGGAAGCAGGTGAAGAAAATGATCGGGGAAAATTAAAATCCACTGGAAGAAGAGTGAGACTGAGAAAAAAAATGAGTTTTGTAGGTAACATCCTTACAGTGTCAAAAATATGTCATTATTCTGGAGAAATATATATGCAGTTTACCTAAGATGTTATACAATTCTGATGCAGATGTATTAAGGACATTGTTTGTATCCCTCATACTTAAGAAAGTTATATACCCACTCCACTGAAACATTATTACATTTCTATGTTGTTGAGCTGCATTTGACTCCTGTATGGACCCCATGAACAGCTGCTGCTGTCCATGTAATATACTAAGAACATAGGGAATGGAAGTAAATTGTCAAGCCTTTCTTTTGTATCATAGAAACACTGTGCATATACCTGCAGACAATTTATAATTACCAATACACCTACTACATGCCTTTTCGATGTGTGAGGAACTGAAGCAGTCTGAAAAAACCCACACAAACACAGGAAAAACATGTAGATTCTAAACATAAATAACCCCAGCTGAGAACCAAACAAGAGAACCTCTTGCAGTGAGACAACAAATCATCAGTGTTCTGTCCAACTATAATACAACTTGTCTTTAAAACTTCAAATTCTATACATACATATAACAGTCAAGTATTCAGAAACTGTTACATTCACAATGCAGATACAAAAGGGCAAGCTTATCATCCCACCTCAACCATATTGTCATAGTCTGTACAGAAAGCTTTGCTTGCGGCATCTTTACAGAGACAGAAAATATGATTATTCTAAAGAAAAACAAATTTCTACTTACTTCTGAGTTAAGGCTTCCTCACAGGAGCAACCTCCAGACCAAACAGTATAAAGGAGCTTGCCAGGCTGTTAAACTGCTAATACAGAGAATCTAGGCAGTCTCTGTCTCCCTAAGGCAGGCAAGCCAGCATCAGGCACTCACTCCCATCCTCCCTTTCCAGTCCCTCCAGTGCCCATTACATTGGTAGAATATGGGCCATCTGGGGCACAGTAAGGTCTTTATCTCCCTGCACTTCAGGGCCAGAGTGTATATATATATATATATATATATATATATATATATATATATACATATATACATATATATATATATATATATATATATATATATATATATATATATATATATACATATACATATGTATATATATATATATATATATATATATATATATATATATATATATATATATATATATATAGAGCGTATACTGGGAATGAAGTTCATTCCCACCCTCAAAAGAAAAATTATACATCCTCTTAATAGAAACCATGCAGAATACAACATGGGAGACTAATACTGTGAATTATCTGTAAATGTCTTGTATTCACATAATATGCCATATCTTAATCCAGCTTTGACAGTCCAGAACTTTTACTAAATTATATTTGGAAAATCACTTACAAAATGCACATAATCTTGCCATTTCAACCATAAGGATGTAAATGCAGTTCAGTCTTATTGCCATAGTCAGTACAGAGTGTTTGCAGCATCCTTCCAGTGACAGAACAGCACATGCACAAGAGAACGATACAGTGGATATAAAGTGTACACACCCCTGTTAAAATGCCAGGTTTTTGTGATATAAAAAAATGAGACCACAATAAACCATTTCAAAACTTTTCACACCTTTAATGTGACCTATAACCAATTGAAAAACAAATAATCTGTTAGGGGAAAAATATAAAAAATAAAAAACATACAATATGCTGGTTGCATAAGTATGCACACCCTTAAACTAATACTTTGTTGAAGCACCTTTTGATTTAATTACAGCATTCAGTCTTCTTGGGTACACACCTGCCATCAATTAAAGAGACTCTGATTAACCCCAAATAAAGTTCAGCTGTCCTAGTAGGATTTTCCTGACATTTACTCAGTTGCCTGCTACAGCAAAAGCCATGGTTCACAAAAAGCATCAAAGGGATCTCATTGTTGAAAGGTATCAGTCAGGAGTAGTTACAAAAAAATTTCCACAGCATCGGATATAGCATGGAACACAGTGAAGACAGTCATCAAAAAGTGGAGAAATTATGGCACAACAGTGACGTTGCAAAGAACTGGACGTACCCCCAAAATTGATGAAAAGACAAGATGAAAACTGGTCAGGGAGGCTGCCAAGAGACTTACACTAAAGGAGATGCAGGAATTTCTGGCAAGTACCTGTTGTGTACTACATGTGGCCACAATCTCCCATATTCTCCATATATCTGGACTATGGGGTAGGGTTACAAGACGGAAGCCTTTTCTTAGACAGAAAAACATCCAGGCTCAGCTAAAATTTGTGAAACAATACATCAAGTCTCCCAAAAGCATGTGGGAAAATGTGTTATGGTCCAATGAGACCAATGTTGAATTTTTTGGCCACAATTCCAAAAGGTACATTTGGTGCAAAAACAACACCTCGCATCACCAAAAGAACACCATCCCCATGGTGAAGCATGGTGGTGGCAGTGTCATGATTTGGGGTTGATTTTTCCAGCTGGAACTGGAGCTTTAGCCAAGGTGGAGGGAATTATGAACAGTTCCAAATACCAGTCACTTTTGGCCAAAAACCTTCAGGCATCTGCTAGAAAGATGAAGATGAAGAGGAATGTCACCTTTTAACATAACAATGGCCCCAAGCATACATCCAAATCAACAAAAGAATGGCTTCACCAGAAGAAAATTAAAGTTTTAGAATGGCCCAGCCAGAGCCCAGACCTAAGTCCAAATGAAAATCTGTGGGGTGACCTGAAGAGGGCTGTGCACAAGAGACGCCCTCACAATCTAACAGATTTGGAGTGCTTTTGCAAGGAAGAGTGGACAAATATTGCTAAGTCAAGATGTGCCATGCTAATAGACTCCTACCCAAGAAGACTGAATGCTGTAATTAAATCAAAAGGTGCTTCAACAAACTATTAGTTTAAGGGTGTGCACACACAACAAAGTATTAGTTTAAGGGTGTGCACACACAACAAAGTATTAGTTTAAGGGTGTGCACATACAGCAAAGTATTATAACATAAAAGATTAGGTCAGTATCAGCCCTGGACAAAAAACAATTGTGTTAATTAGGCTGCCTTTCTTCAGTCTTCTCTGCCAGCTTCATTGTGTATTAATATGCACTGATGGGTGTTGTATGTAGAACTTTTTTTTTGGTATATCATAAAGTTGTTGGACAGAGCTGTATCCTGTAGATGAAAAACACGTCCTTCCTCTGACCCTGTGCACCTGGTAGTTTGACAAGAGCTGACATGCCACACCCACTTTTTGTCAGGTCTCAATGACAAAGGAAGTATTGTTTTAAACATCTCAACTTGCCTGTCAGAATTATGATATTGAAGCAATCATTGAAAGACTTTCCTTTTTACTGAACTGTCTTTGTAGGTCTTATGGATGTAAATCATGTCTTGGATTGGAATACAACCTGTCAGGGCACACAATACATTACTTCCCTGCAAAGGAACCCATTTAATTCAGTACAATTTTCTTTGTGGTTACTTTTCCTGTGGCTCTTCATGTTGTGGCTTAGTGCTCTGACTACATAACCGAGGCACATACATGCACTTTGCTCTGCTGTGTCCATAACACTAGACTTTCCTGCATGATAATAAAATACAGATAAATTTTCTGCTTCTGCTGTCATCTGAACTATCACAAATTTAATGAAATATACAGCTTGATCCAAAATCTGCCTTTGCAGGAGAAATTACTGATCTATAGAAAAAAAAAACAAGGACATGTGTGATTGGATTTATTGAATTATTTGTTTATCAATGCCTTGAATTTTCATTGCTACTGAAATGAAGATTTTTTTTCTATTTGTTGGCTCTAGATGATTGTTACTGTTGAAGTGACACTCCCACCCCATGTGAAACAATGGGAAAAAGGGTTGTAGATGGATGAATGGATATCTCCTTAGGATACAGTAAAGGATGGGTATTGATAGCAGTGAGTTTGAGGTCCAGTAGTCCAGGAGATGGGATTTCACAAATTAAGAGGAATTTGCCCTAGAGTGTATATAATTCTAAAGCAGACAGCAGTTTCTGAGAGGTGCTAGACATGTTTTCAGTGTTCAGCACAAATGCCACCTACATATTAGACTCTTCATAGATCAATGGCACAGTGACTTCAAAATCTTATAAAAATTAAATACCTCACCACTTATGATGAAACTGAGAGTTCTCTCCTAATACCAGAGTTCTTGCTGAGTTTAAAAAGCTATTGCTGGTTGCTAGCCTCACATCATCCAGTGGTCTCAGTGGCATTAGGTTTCATATCTGATGAGTCACAAACTGACAGTGCTGCCGGGCTGTCCCTGCTATGAAATTCCATGTTTCCTCTTATACCAGTGTCACCCATGACCCCTATTCTGGGGGACAGTAATAACCATTGTCTAATGTCATTATGCTGGAACATGATGGGACCTTCATTGTTTTGTATGTGTCCTGTCTCAAATATTTACATGCATCTGAAAGACTATTTTATGTGTGCCTCTACTAGCCTGACAGTTCATACTCACCATATTACAGGCCTGTGTGCAGTAACTTCTAATTACAGAACAAATTCTGAGCTTGCAGTATCTGAGTTTGCGTGACATGTAGTAGTGAGTATGTAAATTTCCTTAAATGTCCCTTCTACATGCTCTTTATCATGTGTGACATCATCATCAAATAAATACTGTAAGCAGTGACTTAGAAGTACTATTATTGCTAAACATCAATATTAACGCAGAGCCTCATACCTCTCAACTATCCAGATTTTTCCAGACTGTCCAGATTTTTGATTCATATTTTTGGTCTGTTCCTCATAAAATTAGTGGTTTCCTCACAAATTACTAAGGATTAAAATAACCAAATATCATATATTTGAGTTTCAGACATCATCTCCTTCAGAAAAATGCATGCTAAGACGTTGCTCTATCAACTGTCTAAGTTTATAAGAGCAATACTTAAAACATGCCATATTATTGGGCCTTTGTCCACCCCATTTTTTTAGGCTTTGACTATATTTCTAAGAGGGTGAGAGGTATGCAAAGCCTCTTAAAATCCCTTAAAATAAAAACATAAACTCAACAGGAAAAGTGAAATCTATGTTCTCTTACTGAGGCAAACAATAGTGTCATTTTCTGCTAACAACTTCCTAGGGGTTTATCAGGCAGATCAAAACAGTGTGTGGCATTTAATATTACAGTAAGGATGGCACTGATATCTCACTGTACTAGTAAATACATGAACATGAGCTGTATTACTTCCACAGACTAATTGCTTCCCAGTGCTATATATGCAGGACTAAGGATTGTGTGGTTGTTGATACAGAGATAAAGCACTTGTGTCCATCTGTAAAATGTGTCACATAAGCATACACTTTAAAAGTCAACACCCATTATGGCAGAAGAATTTAGTAAAGGAGCAAATAGTAGGACTTTCTAGATTTATACTGATAAGTCCATGCTCCATCAAAAACTCAGTATTTTAATTAACATGTTCCAAGAACAAGATTACTCAAAATAATTGGTTGAGAGAATAGCCACAAGGAGAAAAAGTAATAGAACTATCCTTATTCACCAGTCATACACCAGAAGTGTGGGTTTCTCGCAATATAAAAGCAACAAAGATAAAACAGAGTTTGCAAAAAAAAATTGCGCTTACATACTGTCAACAGGCCAGTGGCATCAAAAAATAATTTCTAAAAACTGGAACATAGTAACCAAAATATTCTCCTTGGCGACAAAATTAGAAGATTGCCCAGATTTGTGTACAAAAAGGGTAAATATATTACAATTTAGTAGAAAACTGCAATTATTCAGTTATTAATGCTGCACCTCTAATTTTGCATGAACAGATGTGATGCATGTAAATAAAGTATACTTACAAATGGTTCAAATCCTATTACTGTTCAAAACTACCCAGAATTCTCAGCAGTAGAGGTACCTTTAACTTAATTCTAAAAAGGTAGTTTACCTGACTAACTGTATGTTCTACTCCGTTTTTAGTTTATGTTGTAAGACTGAAAGAACTTGAAGAAGGTATATAATTGGGATGGGTCTCCACTCACATAAGAAGTGCAGGGGGGCTTGCCCTTCAACAGAAAGCTTTAGTTTTATGTGTTCTTCTCTGATTTTGTTCACTGTTTTGAATATTAGAAAAAACAATATTTGTTAAATAATCATGAATCCTTTGTTAGGTTTAGGGCTAAGTAATTATAATAATCTTTTACTTTAAATTGCTGTAATGTGTTGTTTCTCATAAATTTTTGTTTTTCACAAATTTTTGATTTTATCATATGTGTGTGTGTGTGTGTGTGTGTGTGTGTGTGTGTGTGTGTGTGTGTATATATATATATATATATATATATATATATATATATATATATAAAATACATATATTTATTTATTTATTTATTTTTTTTTTTATTTTACATTTGTTGACCGGGCTAGTCCAGCTGGATATATGTCCATTTTCAGTGGAGGCCTGGGGAGAAAAGCTCCAGAAATTTCAGCATTATAAAAGGTCAAGACAAAGACATTGACATTTTTTTTTTTTTTTTTTTTTTTACAATATTACAAGGAAAAGAAAAAAAATTATCAATGAAATAGATGAGCAAGACTGAGTCAGTTGCATTAGAAATGGTGAATTACAAATCTTTATAACATATTACAAGCTTAGGATTTTATATTATGAATTCTGTTATAGAAGGAAAATTAAATGTAAAACTAAACTAGTTATAGGTAGTAGTTTATATTAATTGGTACTAAGTTCACACAAACACAGGAAAGAAAATGCAGGAGATCAATAGATAGAGTATAGAAGATCAGCAAACCAGGATGATTTATAGTGTTCTTACTCACTTAAGATATGATACTATATGAAGGTGATTGTTCATTCTACAGTATTTACATATTTACATGAGGAAAAAATCCTAAGGAAGGGTAAGCTTGCTAATAATTAGTGAGTAAACACAAGTTCATGATCATGAGAGACTGGGAATAATGAAAGTCTAGTTAAAAGTCAGGTGCTTAGTCTGGTTTGACACAGGGGCATAGCCAGTGTGATTTAAGGTGGGGTTTAAGCTTGCTTTTAAATATGCTGACAGAGGATATTGAGGTTAGCTGGCTTGGGAGGATGTTCCAGGCTTTACCTACTGTATTGGAGAACAAGGTATCACCAGCTGAGTTGTTGGATTTTGAGATTTGAACAAGTAGTTTATTAGATGAGCGTAAGGTCTTGAGATTGTTATAGGGGATGACTAGCAATGTAAGTATGGGTGTATTTTTAGGTAAGTACAAGATTTTATGGGCTAGTATTAGTTGATTAAAAAGTATATATATGTATGTATATGTATGTGTGTGTATATATATATATATATATATATATATATATATATGTATGGATCTACTTCTAAATTTCTAACTTTCAAAGCATCAACTTTCTTATGGTCAAGACCATGACTTCTAAGTTCTGAAACTTCGAAATTTAAATTAAAAAAAAAAAATCACAAAATTCTTTTTTTTATCTTTTTGCTGGGGGGCAAGCCCCCCTGCACCCCTCACACCCCCTGCTAACTAAATATATCAATTCTAAGACTGCAGTAGAGCAAGGAAAATGGTAAATATACCATTCCATGCTGTGCGGCGATCTCAACTTAAACGGGTTGAAGTTTCAAAACTTTGATCTTATGGCCTGGACCATAGGAAAGTCGATATTTTGAAAGTTTGACATTTAGAAGTAGACCCATATATATGTGTGTGTGTGTGTGTGTGTGTGTGTGTGTGTGTGTGTGTGTGTGTGTGTGTGTGTGTGCATGTATGTGTGTTTGGGTGTGTGTGCGTGTGCGTGCGTGTGTGTGTGTGTGTGTGTTTGTGTGTGTGTGTGTGTGTGTGTGTGTGTGTGTGTGTGTGTGTGTGTGTGTGTGTGTGTGTGTGTGTGTGTGTGTGTGTGTTTGTGTGTGTGTGTATATGTGTGTTTGGGTGTGTGTGTATATGTGTGTTTGGGTGTGTGTGTGTGTGTGTGTGTGTGTGTGAGCTTGTATGTAGATATATATATATATATATATATATATATATATATATATATATATATATATATATATATATATATATATATATATATACAGTGGCTATAAAAAGTTTACACACCCCTGTTAAAATGCCAGGTTTTTGTGATATAAAAAATGAGATCACAATAAATTATTTAAAAGGTTTCCCACCTTTAATGTGACCTATAACCTGTACAATTCAATTTGGAAACAAACCAATCTGTTAGGGGGAAATATAAAAAATAAAAAAAACGTACAATAAGTTGATTGCATAAGTGTGCACACCCTTAAACTAATACTTTGTTGAAGCACCTTTTGATTTAATTACAGCATTCAGTCTTCTTGGATAGGAGTCTATCAGCATGGCACATCTTGACTTGTTATAGAAGGTTAAGTTAAAATAAATTCCACATTGACAGTATTACATATATTGCTGAGGAAAAGTCTATGGCAATAAAACCTGTAAAGGAATCTTCTACTATGAGGCCACAAAACACCAGTGCTCTTATTGGAAATGCACAGTCCTACAATTTCAAAACCTGCTGTTAGCATGCAGCAAAATAAATTACCTAAGAACAATTGTTTGAGGAGATAAACTCTCTGTTCTTTGAACAGGGGTCAAGTACTGCACATTCCCTGAAACTTATGTATACTAACTCAGTGGTCACATATCATTGGGAAAAACAGAAACTCTCCCAGGCAATCATCACTGTTCTCATTCAATTGCTTGTTCCACCCTTTAATGACTGAGCAAGACATTTAGCAATTAAAAGCAGCAAGCACATACTAAGAAGCCATAAAGGAAAAAATCTAAGATTTAACCCAATGTCAGCTTAATGTTACATTCTTTTTCTAGATTGGAACACGCATGTTACAGAATTGCTAAAGGTACCTAAAGACACCCAGCTATAGCTTACTGCTGCATTTCACACAATTCATTACACTGGCAAGAATCTTAAAATTATTTAACTGTAATTCATTTAAGACTGACTCATTGTATCTCATATTTTGCAGGTTAATGCCTTGTGATCATGTTATAACTTAAATAAAATAGTCTTTCTTCTACTATGCTCATGTAGCTCTTCCCATACCTTTAACAAAATGTTAGTTACTCAACAGTTATCTGTTACATCCAAAAACTGTGTAATACTGTCCCTCACAATATAATCCATAGCATTGTTAAACACTCATTTTGTTATGTATACTCTTCCCATCTTCAGCTGACATGGTACTGTAACGTCACTGAAGGTAAAGGAGCATCTACAATGCAATGCATTGTGCTTCATTAACTGCAAATCATCTGATTTGACTCTCCCCAGGAAAGGCTTTATAGCTTAAAAATATTATTTTAATACTATATAGTACATATTACATCACTTACAAAATGCCTGATAATTCCTTTCATACATTGTAATTGCAAATACACTAACGTGCATAGAATGTAATAAAGTTCATTTGCAATTCTTTTTGTAATGGTGAATTCAGTTTATTGAATGTACAGGCCTGTGATACAAACACACTATAATTACAGCTGCTATGCCAACATATTGCCAAATATCCTTTACTACTCTGTTGGGAGCTTTACTCCTCAGCCCTCTGTTGAAAATGAGTTCAGCCCAGGTAGGATTTCCTATCAAAAAGTACTACTAAATAAATCTTTAGTAGCAGAGAAAGGAGTGGAGAAGGGAATCAAGGTATGTGTAGCTGGGAAATGGATCATTTTGGAATGTTTTTATGGTAGAAATACCAGTGAATTGGGAAGTTACAGACTCTTTTTCAAGGTGTAGGAAAGCTGAGACAAAAATAAGGCAAAATAGTGCTCAGAGGTGGCCTTAACGTGGAATTATAGCTGCTCTTAGAGCATTTTGGAGAACTAAGTATCATGAAAAAAGTCAAAGGAAGATGAAATGATGGGTAGAGAAGGAAAGTTTAGTGGATACATGGAAGTTAGGACCGAGGGAGAAGAGAATTTACATTTAATAGGGATCAGAACACAAACCAATGGCTTAGTCTGGTTTTAGTGGGATTACGGTGGGATTTGTTGTTGCAGTTGAAGAAAAGAGAGAGCAAGAAAGCACAGAGAATCATGCTTGTGTGGTGTTGGAGATGTGGTCTTCTAAGGGGAAAGTGAGAGGATGATGAAGGAATCCAAGAAAGCGGAGAACGGTAAAGGACACGGGATGAGATACAAAGGGAGACAAATGGAGACTAAATGTCTGGTTCAACTGCAGAAAAAGATATGTTGAGATACAAGGTTAAGGCAGTATTATGAGGTAGGATTAAGATTATTTATTATTATTAAGATTAGGATTAAGGATTATTATGAGGTATAAAATAAAAACTAAGCAGGCTGGACAGGAAGTACAGGCTAGAGAAGAAGCTGAAGTGATTGCAGCTGATGACAGATAAAAGGAAGTGGGAAGATCAGAAGTACATGCAAGGTGTAGCTCTAAAGTCTAAAATATAGAACAATGGAGAAATGTGAGGAGATCTGGTAGGCACAGGGAAGAGAAGGATGAAGATATAGCAATATTTTTAGAACACTGGAATGTTGGTCCAGAATACCACTAACCAACACAAGTAATCACAATCGTGCTTGTGTTGTTTCTGTGTGCATGTGCTGCAGTGTTACTTAGATGGATAGATAAATAGTTAGATTGACATCCAGACAAACAGACAGACATATTATTGCTATTTATGTTTGCAGCCAGGGCTGGTTAGGTTAGGTAGATATTTTACTGTTACTTCTGCCCTTAAAAAATAATTAACAATAAAAACACACAAGTTACATCAGCTCAGTATACTGTGATATGTCTTGCTGCTTATTTATCACTTAGTCAATCAAAAGACTCTGTCAAATATCGTGAAGCTGTCAATTTATATACTGTTGTATTTTTGACAGGAATGGGAGATTGTTAAATAAGTGCTCTTCGAGTTTTGGGTGAGGTTAATACAGGAAATCATTTTAGGAATGCAGCAAATGTTTTCTGCAAGATGCCATTATATTCAAATTCAAGCAAGTGGTTTTAATTGTATAAAAATGAAGGTATGAAAGGATATTCAGATCCACCATGTGGAACTGGTTTTGTTGGTCATGGAAATATTAGGAATGAGGGTCAGAGATTACATTCTCTCCCCCCTCCTAGTATGTGGACAGTAAAAGTTCCCTGGCTTTTCCATTGATTATTTGTCCCCAGTCCTCTGTTGAAAGCATTATTGTCTTCTCAGTGTACCTATCTGTCATCACTGGGAGATCTAAAGGGACCTCAGTTTCCTGTGCATCTGTGCATTCTATTCACTCTACTGCAAGTCAGTTGTTTCTGCATAAAATTCCTCGCCAAGATTGCCAGCACTGTTTTTGCAAGATTTTCTATAAATATACACCAGTTTAGCTTCATATTCTTTATCTGGTCTCACTAGTGTTTTGTTCTTCCTTTGCTTCAAAACTTTACATTTGTTCTCTGTTCTAACAAAGATATCCAGGTAACTGTCCCAATATGTCTCAAAAAGGAGATCGCAAGTTATCGAACAGCATAACCTAGAAACTACCCTCTCAGTTTTGATATCTGTCATTTGTTATTTTTAAAAATAATTCTCTTAGCACTACAAAAGTTAAAATGGATGTTCTGGGAAAATGGATACCCTGGCAACTGAGGCCATGAATAAGAGGAATATGGGCTGCTCCAATTGTGTAGGGGGTAAACCCCTGACTAAGGGCCAGTCAACCTATGTTTGATTAGTGGCTTGACAGATTTATGGACTGGCAGGGATGGATGGGCATGCAGACCTAGTGGGGAAGAGAACTCAGCTGATTCTCCCTAAAGGGTTATGTGGTCCAAAAAGGGGAGTTTCCCATGGATTTAACCAACAAGCATGGGGGCAGGGAAAAGGAAAGTGGGTAGGGCATATAATGAAAAAAAAAAAAAACACCAGATGGCAGCACAGATGGCCAAGCTCCCAAGATGACCTTAAGATCCATGACTAGCTCCAGCAATACCAGAGTAAGTCCAAGAGGGTAGAAGGATGGCTGGTAGACCAAACATAGACACAGGGCACTTGATGCTGGACCAGTAAGGATGAGGTGGAAAATGTTAAAAATACCCCATTTCAAATGGCTATGGTCCTGAATTATATTGCTGAACTGAAACTCATTAAGGACATTATTAATAAATATTGGGATATGCTTTCTAACTTTGAAGTATAGAGCAAACAGAATAAATAGGGACAACTTTTTTTTACAAAAGGAATTTTAAGCTAAAACATAAATATGAAAGAAATTTAGTAGTTTTACACACTCAAAGCAGATTACCATGTGGAACTTTTAAATGTGGCGTGCATATTTGGTGTTCTTATATTAATGAAATCAAAAGAGCAACATGGCCACTAGAATAAACCCCCCAGGGCAGTTTTATATTAGGCATGTTATGGTTACTGCAACTGCTTCTATGCTGAAAAATACAAAGGAGTCTTCAGTCAAATATCTAATAGCATATTTATAATATTTGTAAAAAAAGAGGAAAGAAATGCCCTTATTAGACGTGCTAAAGTGTGCCTAAATTTTAAGCATTGGTTTTATTTTTTGTCACTACAGATAACAATTATGAATTTCCAGAGGTTTTTTTTTTTATTTTTGATGAAATACAACATACATATTTTAAGTATTTAATTGAATGATGTAATTGACTATTATATATTTTTTCCATAACATTTTTATGTTGTCATACAATTATGGTCACACGACTGGACTTTAAGTATTTGGTTTGTTTAACTAGGTTCAGTTCTAAAGAAGTTTGAGTTGTTAAAGGATGAAAGCATTTAACTTTATTCAAGTTTCAACACATTTCTTGTGTTTGCTATTAAAGTAAGTCTTTTCTGGTTCGTAGTATAATTGTAATGCTGTCTGGAATTTGGACCATTTCATTTGGTCTCCAACATGTTGATACTTTGTTGTATGTGACAGTGGATACCCACTGGAGGCACAGCTTACAATCTTTGTAGAGAACTCATACATTGAGCTTACAATCTTTGTAGAGAACTCATACATTGTGGCCAAACTTCAGTATAACACCTCACTAGAACAAGCCTGCAGTTACATGAAATGTGTATTCAGCCAGATTCCAAGTCCCCTTCCTCTGTAATGACATGTTTGGGGGCATTATAGTTTGACCCTGATATAGAATGTAAAATGTTTCTAGCATGTTTCATACTGGTTAATATGTTATTGTGAAGAAAGACTGGGCAGCCTCAGGATACTAGCATATTCAAACCACTCATACACACAGAGAGCCTGCAGGCAAGACGCATCAGTACCATCATCCAATGAGAGTGTGGTGGAACAGCAGCAAACAACCACCCCAAGACAGTAATGGGTACAGTACATAACAGCTCAGGCAAAGCAGCAGCATATAGTGAATATCTGTCATCCTGTACAAGCACACAATGGCAATGTTTTGTCAGACAGGACAAACATAATGCATTCAGCATTAACATCGGGCTACTCTGGTGGCCACAGTGAGCATCAGACATTCTTACATACCACATATAAGAAGAAAGATGGAAAATGGAGTGGGGCCCACACATCTCATGTGCACAGGTGGACAGGGACATAATGATATATAGCTGTCTAGTCATGCTGGGTGAGTAAAGCTCATCACAGGGGGGGGAATTTGGAGTTTTGAGGTGGCAAGTACTCTCTCTCTGGGAAAGTATCCTGCAAACGGGTGAAGGAAAGTGACATTATTTGACAGTGACCTGTTTATATTTCATTTGCTCTAAAATTTAGGATTTGAGGTTAATCTTGGAAAGTGTGGTGTGCAACTGCATGCCCATGACTTGAATGGATTCCACTTAAAAGGTTTTTGCCAGTGGAAGGTGGGTGATTTTGTCACCTACCATGAAGAAAGGCAGAATGCTGTTGATGTCCAGACAAAAGTAAGGACTGTGAACCCTGCAACGGTCTCCCTTTCATGGACATCCCTAGTACATATGCTACTCTGATCTCAGATAACACTCAGGTGTAGGCAGAGAGATGATGTCACTGGCAATCCTCTGGATGGAGTTGGAGATGGCATAGTGTGTGCAACACAGACCTGTATAAAACCAGTCTGTACTGAATTCCATGCGCTCTAAGACACCACATAACACATCAACCAGGTCCTTGCTGGACTGGGTTGCAGTAGATTGTGCCTAAATAATAGAACATCACATATGCTAATTGATTCTGAGTCCTGCCAACATGTCAGAGGCTAGCTGTGCCACATGTTGCTGTCAAACAGCATTACATGGCTGTCTAGTGGGTATTACACACTTATGATACAGTGCAGTTGTCTGCCACTGCAGACACAAAAGGAGAGCATTGCCAGTACTCAAAGTCTTGTGGGACCCATCACCCACTGAAAATGATGAGCATTCAAATTGTACAGTGCCAGGTTCCACTGTGGGTGAAGACACAACTTAACCCTGTACGGTGTGTGTGTCCTCACATAGACATATAGATGTATCTATCTATCTATGTATTTACACACACCGACAAACAAGCAATTAGGCATGATGGAGGGTGTGCTTGCACAGGTATTAACACATGCTTAGGTGTGCTAAGAAAGAATCCACTAGACTTACCCGCAGTGACAGTATGATTCTTTGAATCTTTCTGCTGTAGTTAATCTGGAGGCAAAACCATGTCCAAAGGAGATGACATAGCTAATCAGCATTAGCAACTTCCCAGGACTGCCTTCCTTGAAAATAGTCTTTCAGTGAGACTGCTATCCATGCAATAGCCACCACCAATGGGGAACCCTAGCAACAGAGTTGTCTCTGAATCAATAAGGCTTGCCATGATGCAGGAAACGTCCATGTTAAGACTTCCATTATTCATTTAAAGATGTAAGATTTAAGATTTAACTCATGGCTTTGCAATCTCAAACAATGAAGCTGACAAATTATTTTCATTATAATTTATGACTATAGCTTTTAGCTTGAAGACACAGCATTCCTTGTCATGTCTTTATAAACTGAAATTAGTTTAATCCATTTTAACCTATGCTATCACTTATTATACTGAGAGAAGTATGCTATGAAATATTAGTTAAAAAAAAATCTTCAGTAACATCTTAGCATTCTCTTTATTTATCACAGTCTGAAAATCAACAACAAAAAAATATAGTTTATATTTTTGTTAGCAAAAAGTAAAACATTAAAAAATAACTGTAAATGCATCCATTTTCAATATCATGGGGTATTCAGAGAAATTACCACCATAGCACTACTAACGGTTCAAGGGTGATCTAGTAGTGTCGTGGCAATAGAAAGTGATTCAGAGACAGGAAAGAGTCACATTAAGCAAAAGCTCATGAGAGGATCATTTGCATTTCTCTGTAAGGAACACTTAACACAACTGGATTAAGTGTTTCACCAACAGAGATACCTACAATTTCACAGACACGCAGACATACACAGTCACACACAGAGATGCATAATTCCATACAATCCCACTCATTTACCTGTATGCATACATGCATGCACACAACTGCAGACACACACACCCACCTGGACACACACACACACACACACACACACACACACACACACACACACACACACACACACACACACGCACACACACACACACACACACACACCTACACACACACACACACACACACACACACACACACACACACACACACACACACACACACACACACACACACACACACACACACACACACACACACACACACACACACACACACACACACACACACACACACACACACACACACACACACGCGCGCGCGCGCACACACACATTGTAGAATCAAATTTCTCATTCAGTTTCACAAAATATTTACACTAGTTACAGGACTTTAGAAATAGAGATTATAGTCCACAGAGGAATCTCCAGCACAAAGACTCACATCAACATTTCCAGCAACAGTCCATTGAATATAGGGCATGGTTGCACACTTTAAATATGCTTTCCTTTCAGTCCAAGAACGTTCTTCACCTGAGCTGCCCTCAGACCACATCCGTTCCAATTCCTGACAGTGTTCCTGCTCTATCCAGCAATGAATCTTTCATTCAAGGTATGAATTTTCTCATTTTCTTTCTTCAGGCTACAGCCTTTTATATATCATTGATAGACAATTATTTTATCACTAACAACCAATATAATCAGTTTTCTTTCTAAATTGTTGTAATCATTTTAGACGCAGCACATGCCTCACACATATTTAAGGCTATGTAACCCACCAAAAATGTATTTCATGCACATTTAAAGTTATCCAGATCTGTTTCAAAATTTGAATAAGTATCATCATTGAAACTGGTACCAGGTAATAATGATTTGGGTGACCTTAAAATAGATTTGCGAAGCCACCCCACATGCGTTTTTTTCTTTGAGACTTTCTATCAGTAGAACTGTAACCATCTGCAAAATAAACAGTCTATCTATGACAGTGATAGTTACAGATAAGAGACACATCTGTGAGGGTGTCTTTTGCCTTCATATATGCAGATCGTTTTTATTTTTAAAATGTATACCTCTGTAATCCCAATATTAATGCTTTTATCTTGATGATATTTGGTGGGTTTGATTAGGGGCTCAGAAACACTTCAGTCATTTTTGTTTCACATCAGTCACACCGCATTTTGATATTTTTTTCACATTGCATGTGGAGTTGTTTACCATAGATTTTTTTAGATGTAAATGTCACACACATCTTATAGATGGAGCTATTAAACATCACTGTACTGAAATCCATTGTCTAGAAATTCTGTGATACTGGCAAAAAGTCATAATCCACCTCATATGAAAAATAAAATTATTATTATTATTATCCTATTTCATGCATATCAGTATAATATGTTCATCTGAGAAGGACTATAAGAATTCATCTAGGAATTTACATCACAAATTTTGCCATAGAGGATATAATATAGAGATCACAGGAATCATAGGAAATAGAAGCCAACTGACTCTTGCAACAATTTATGCCTTGTCACTATCAGCCTTTAGGCTGTGCACACCTTTCCAGGAAGGCTAAGTCACTTGGGGGGTGAATTTATGAATGCCCATACAATTATCCAATTCCTTTTTGAAAGCATATAATGCATCAGACTGCCTGACTTGCAGAGGGAATCTATTCAAGAGCTGAGGAAGGTGCTATGTAATTAACCTACCTCTCCACCTTTTTTAATTCATTTGATGATGCAAATGTAGATTCCTGGTTCTGGGATTTGTGTGATTATTGAATTTGTGCCGATGCAAGAGATTCAAGGCAACTGGATCCCTAATGGCACAGAAAGAAAGCATAGATGGCCCCTAAGAAGTCAGTGAGATACTGAATGCCATTCCTGTCTTTTCTGATGGCGTATGTTTTTTAAGCCTATGATCTTCTTAATTTGGAACATCTACATTTTTTCAAGTTGTTTGCTATGTCTAGTTAGGTACATCTGAAAGGGGGAATTGTATTCAATAAGTGTGCTAATGAATGTTGAAAATAAGGGGACAATGACAGCTTTAAATCTGGATTATATTCCATTGGCAATAAACTCTACTAAGTAGACTGACGTAATGACACCTGTCATTACATGATAATCAAAGAAGTTATCAACCCAAGATGTTCATCATATTGATCATTGCTGCAGTAGCCTTAGCTATATGGGTTATATCCTGTCAAGGATATAGCAGCCAACACTTCTGTGCACTTTCCATATGCCCAAACTGTCAGGCAGCTTGAACAGAGCCAACTAAAAGATAAGTCTGGGTGCCAAGCCCTTCACAGCTTTTCTGCTATCAAAGACTACACTCCTCTGAGGCTTATAAGGATCAATGGTTGGCTCATGCTTTTCCTTTGTTGTGCAGATATGTTCACTTTGGAGAAAAATAAACTTCTATTTAATAATTTTGCTTATTATTTATACTTCTGTCTTCAGAAAAGTTATTTTAACACTATGAGTTTGCATTTTAATGGACTGACACGAGACTGTACTGTACTTTTAAACAGAAGCATTCATTTATCCTATCAGTTTAAAGTTGTTTAAAGTAGCTGAAAACCATTGTTTTCTGTAGAGAAATTGTTTTATTTTGTGGGGCTGGTATAGTGTTTTAAAGTACTTTTTACTGTGTTTGCCAGGGTGAAGTGGCTTTTTAATGATTTCTTATTTTTACTGGCATTTGCTGCTTTTTTTCCTTTGGAAAGAGGCACAATTTTCAGCACAGTCAATTCTTCTGCCAGTCATAGAAAAAAAAACACAGCAGGCTAGCAATTTGCTTCAGCCACAGGTGGCTGATTCTGCTGTGGCCATTTATTGTAACTCAGACTACTCATCTTTACCCTGAATTCTATGGAACAGGGGTCAGCCACGTCCTCTGTAGCTGTTGAAGCTCCCTCAGTGGGCAAGGAAGACCCATTCTTGTTAGTCCTGTGAGGAGGAACAGGGAAGGCTTCCCTATTTGTCAGAATATTGTCAGAATATTGTGCCCATCCCTAAGGAAGTTGCTGCTGCCACTAATAACACTGTTAGCCCCATTCTTCCTCTCAAATAGGGGCCAAAAAATAAGCATGTATCTACTCCTCCTCAAATGTCCTTAGACCAGAGTAGTTTATTGGATCTGGCTCAGGGTTTAATTCAGGTTATTAGTCTTTCTTGTAAGTAGTTTCTGGTAAAAGAAAGAGGGATACTTCCTTTTCTGAAGACACTCAAGTTTTTGAATTTGGACATAAGGATGAAGGGACAAATACAAGGTTTTCTCCTGAGCTTTCTGCTTCAGACTCAGAAGAGTGTTCAGTTTCTGATTCTCCTTGTGAGGGTGTCCCTTTCTCTAAGACAATTTCTGAAATGTGATTTCACTGAGAGAACACTGTTTCTCAGCCTCTCAGAAAATACTATGAGCTGCTGTAAGAGAAGGAATTTCCAGAACCTGCACCCATTCCTCCAGTTTTGTCTACCTTAGAGGATGTGTGTAACTTTTAAGATAGTCAGCCTGCTGCTCCTAAAAAGGCAGATAGGATGTATAAATTTCCTCAAATTTTACATTTTATATATTCTTCCCAAACCTAATCCAGCAGCTATAGCTGTAGTTAATCCTTCTGCTGCTAAACATTTAGTTAATTCCAATCCTACTAATTTTTTTTTTCAATTAAAATAATATTTACATAATATTTTTAAATATCATTTTAAACAACTATGTACAATATTTACAATAGCCTGACATTCAGTTATATACACTGTATGTTATTAAATATAGAATTAACAGATCAGTTATCAGAGATACAATATTGATTATTGCAGAGTGTCCAACAAACATATAACTTTCTTCCAAAGATTATTTACCAATGGCCTGGGATAGATTTTTATATCCATTGATGCAGTTGTCTTCAGTAAAGTGTAGAATTCTTCCAAGGTGGGGGGTGTATTTGAATTCCACCTTCTGGTTATGCATTTCCTAGATATAGCAAGTATTGTCCATAACAAATACATATTTGTCTTATTCAGGTAGGGACCTTCATGTACATTTAATATAATCAACACTTTAGTTAAGGTAAATGATTCATTAAATAAAGCTTGTAAAAAATTATTGATTCCATTCCAATATGATTTAATTTTATTACATTCATAAAAAATATGAATCCAGTCTGCTTTATTTGACTTTTCACACCTCCAGCTAAAACCATTTGTAGTAGTACTGATCAAACCATTTGTAGTAGTACTGATCAAACCATTTGTAGTAGTACTGATCAAACCATTTGTAGTAGTACTGATCTTTTTAATTCTATCTGGTGTTAAAAATGCTCTATGTAAGTATTTCCAGTTAAATATTTTCCAGTACTGTGTGTTACAGGTGTAATTAACTGATAGTAAGATGGCGGTTTTAATTTCTTCTGTTAAACTGCAATGACTGATCTTTTGTTAAGAACTGCCTGTATGATGGTTTGGGAATTGTTTTATATGTTATTAACTCTTTATATAGATTTGAAATGGAATTTTTCTTTTCACAACTATTATATATAAATTCATACAGAAAACGTATTAGATTTGGAATATCTTTAAATGAGGAATTATTAATTAATATGCATAAATCTTGAGTGTACATCAGAATGCTTTGTAAGGTTAACCAGTCCAGTGTTGGAATATTGTAAGCAGTTTTTATCATATGTATATCTAAAACATTTAATTTATCTACACATTGAAACCAGCATAAGAATCCATTTTGTTCCCAGGAGGTTATTGTTTCCCTATATATTTTGTGAGGAAAGTTCTTAGTGATGGTAAATGGGGTTAAAAGGTCAAACCAAAGTTTTAGATCCATGTTTACATTGATAAGTTTCCTAAAGGAATTGATGTAATGATTAATCCGTGTTGTTTTAGAAGGTTTTGTTATATTATAGTGTATACTTATGCTTAGTATGTGCCAGGGTTTGTTTGATTTGACTATTATTAAACATTTTTAACAGATTAAATTCATTTGTTAATATAGCCATTGTTAATTCTTTCCAGTTGGCAAAATAATTTGGGTTTATCTAGTTTATTGTAGTTTTAAGCACAGACGCTTTTATATGTTTCTATTTCTGGGAAATTCAATCCTCCTTGTTTCCAGGATCTAATGTGATGAGTTAGAGCTACACTATTCTTTTTGGGATACTATAAAAATGTTATTAAACATGAGTTTATTTCTTTAAGAATGCATCTTTCAGGAATTAACTGTATTGCTAATGCTATATATAGTATTTTTGGCAATAAGACCATTTTTATTAATTACAATCTGTCTTCAAAAGTTAATATAATTTTGTTCCACTTTTCTATATATTTTTATTGTTTCAATAATGTTTTTATAATTTATGAATATTGTTTTGTTTATATTTTTGCATAACACTATTCCTAAATAATTTAGCGTACGTTTTTGTTTTCCTATGATGGGTTTATCTGTAACTTGTAGTTCTTTTTTCTTATTTAAAAATAAAAATTTTGATTTTGATCTATTAAAGTGTAGACCTGAAATCTTATAACATTTCTCCATTACTTCTTCTAGCTCTCCTAATGCCTCTCTGGAGTTTGATAGAGTTAATAAAATGTCATCAGCAAAAAACATTATTGTAGATATGTACTGGCCATAGACTTCTATTCCTTTGATTCTTGGAATATTGTGTATTATTTCTGCAAGTATTTCTATAGCCAAAGCAAATAAAATAGGAGAAAGGGGGGCATGCGTGTTTAGTACCTTTCATTATATGGATAGATTCTGGGGTGAAAGGACCTAATTTAATGTAGACTAAGTTATTAATATGTATTTTTTTAGTAATAAAATGAAGGGAGGAGGAAATTCAAATAATGCTAAACTTTTAAATAGATATTCCCAGTTCAGGGAATCAAAGGCTCTTTCTATGTCTAATCTGATTACAACTGTTTATCTTCTTTATTCACATAATCTATAAGAGTAAGTATCCTTTTAATATTATCATGTGTGTAACTGTTATATAAAAATCCAGTCTGATCATTATTAATTGTCTTTGAAAGTGGGATTTTCATTCTGTTAGCTAGGATTGACATGAATATTTTGTAATCATTATTCAGTAATGATATAGGTCTGTATGAGGTGCAAAGGTCTGATGGTTTATTATCTTTTAGAATTGGTGTTATGAGAGAATATTTCCATGAGGGTGGTATTTTTGCTTCTGACTGTACTTCTAGCAAAATTTTATGAAAAAAAGGAGATTACTGTCGAAGGGAAGAGTTTGTAAATTTCCGTAATTATACCATCTATCCCTTGAGTTTTGTTAGATTCACTTTTTTTTATCTTGTCAACAATTTCTTTGTAGGATATAGGTTTTTGTAGGTCGAGTTTTAAGTTTTCTGGATTTTTTTTATATTGATAAGGTTTGTATCTAAGTTTATTTGGTTGGAATCTAAATCTTCTTTTTTGAAGTGTTCCATATAATGGAACCGAAATGCTTCAAGGATGTCTCTTATATCTGATACTTTTTTTCCCTTTCTTTTCATGATATATACTACTAATGTCATTTGCTTTAGATTGTATTTTAATTCTTGTAGATAAGTTATGTAGATATCTGGTTAGGTGGCTAATGAGTTTATTTTTAATTTTTCCAGGGCTAGACAAGTTTTGTGTGTTAGAATTTCATTATATTTTTTATTTTATTCCTCTATTTTTTCATTATATTCTTTATTTAATTCCTCTATTTCTTTTTTGACTTCTGGACAATTCTGATTTTTTTTTTAGATTTTGCTGTCAAAAATCTGGTTTGCCAGTCTAATGATTCAGATTACCACTCTCTAACTTTGTTTTTGTACCAACTAAGGGTCTTACCAAATAAATATGCTTTTAATGAGTCCCAAACCATGACTTTACTGATTTCTGTTGTATTATTAATTTCAAGAAATAATTGTAGTTCTGACAACATCCAGGGTCTGAATTCTTTAATTTTGGTGATATATGATGGAATTCTAGTTGAGAGGATTAAAAGTTTAAACTCTATTTGGAGCTTCATTATCAGAGAGTCATGATCTAAGAAGGGTCATGGAACTATTGAGAAGTTGAGGATTTGTGTTTGTAAATCTTGAATTATGAATTATTTGTCTATTCTGGTTTGTGTTCCAACTCTATGGTCTTTATGGGAAAATAATAAGGATTTATCATCTTTTACTTTAAAAGTGACTATTAAATTAAATGACTCAATCCATCTTTTTAAGGATTTTGAAATAGTTGCTATGCAAAAAGACTTCTTGGTGGTTTCAGAAGCTTCTAAGGTACAATTAAAGTCTCCTCCCAGTATAAGATTTCCTTTATAATTGTTGGAAATAAAATCTAGGTGTTTTTTAACTGTTCCTGCTCTAATTCCTGGGAACCAATATAGATTAGCTAAGGTCCATATTCTGTTATTAAATTTAATTATAACAAATGCTACTCGACCTTCTTTGTCTTCATATTTATAAATAACTTTTGGAGTGATTATGTTTTTCTTCCAGAGAACTGATACTCCCTTTGTCTTTGCTCTATATGAGGATTGAGCTAAGACTGTATAGTCCTTAGGGTTCCAAATAAAGCTATCATTAGTCTTAAAATGCACTTCCTGGAGAAATACTACTTGTGCCTTATTTAGATTTAAATATTTTAGTAAGTTTGATCTTTTATTTGCATTATTTAAGCCATTATTATTTAATAATTAGAATTATAAATCCATTTCACGTTATTGTTGGAAGAAATATTTTGCTTATTTTTTATTTTGATTATAGTAGTTATACCATATTTTCTGATAACATTGAATGTTATTTTTATGTGTATAAACTTGGGAGTGTAATTCAATGTTCTTTCTTCTTTAAATACAAGTAGGTAAAATTCTGGTCAGGCTTTAAAAATAACTTCTATAAAACATTAATTCTAAAGTATCAAATACAAGTAAATATGAATTTCCAATTACACATAAACTGAAAGTCATTTCTAATCCAATAGATAAAGATAGATCTATTGGATTATCACTTATACCTTTAACCAACAATATCAACTGAGCTCCATATGTTAAATTATTATATAGAGAATTTTCTTAAAAGAGATGTGAAATTCTATTCTATTATTATTCTATAATATTTTATATATCATGATGGAATGTCAGTAGTGTAAACAATTACTATGCTGACTTAGAAAATATTCAATATTTAGTTACCTTTAAGAGATCCCAAACATGTCAGATATGTCATTTCAGATAAATTAAATGCAACAGAGGAGCATACACTAAATAAGCCAACAACAAATAGATTATTACTAGAATACGTTGACTAAAAGGACTCTGTAGGAGACAATGAGTGATTACCAATGAAATATGAATTTACTGTAGGTGTACTGTCTTCCTTTACGTTCCCACTCTTCAGCTCACCAACTTTACCTGACACTTATGAAAAGACATGGCTTATCAGTGGTATCCTGACTGAGTAGAGGCGCCCTACATTCTAGTGTGCAGTGCTTTTACATATTTATAGATTTACAAAGCAGAATCTAAGAATGAACTATGATCATCCTGACAATTCCCATCCTGCATAGGGCACCTCCTGCTTCCAGAATGGGTACATCAGGTCTAGAATGAATGTGAAGGTACCTATATGGTAATCAAGACTTACCTTAGGTACATATTAATCAAATAGTATTTAGAGCATCTTAGAGAGGTCTTGGGGCAGTTAGAATACTCTTGAGCTTCTCCTCCCTTGACCAAAAACAGAGATTTCTCTTCTCTTTCTTTCCCTTGTTTTAAATCAGTACTAATAAAAGAAATTCAGCAAACATAGGTAAACAGAAATAACATTCAGTAGTCCATTTGTACATGACTTGCAATCCATTAAACAAGTCAGCGACTAACATCACTTTAGTAAACATTACAAAGGCAAATCAGAAATAATTTCCTAGCTCTTTAAATTTTCTGATAAAGCAAAAAGTTAACAATAAGCTATTTTAACTAAACTTTTAAAGCATTTCAATTTTTTCTTGCATGTATACATTTCTACTTATATTGTTTTGTCAATAGCTGTCTTTGAAATCTGTACAATACTTCACTTCTTCAAATCATTCCTTTTTCAATTCAGGTTTTGTTTTGTTAAAACGGCAACAATATTTCAAGGGCACAATTAATATTTAGACTGATGTTTCAAATAAATAACTTGTCAGTTGCCAATTGAGTTAGTTTAGAATGTATGGTTAGTGCAAATATAGCATGTTGAAAAAATAACATGTATTTTTTCGTGTGCTCTAGAGATTGTCATATGCAAGTGACATATTTAATGTAGCATATATAGAGCAGATAGCTTATGGATTCAGGTTGTTAAAGTAAGTCGTGCTTATTAATCAGTCAGTTTCATTTAAGTTCACAAGTAATTTGGGGACATTTCAGTTGGGTTTCCAGGAGTGTGTAGTCCAAATGTGAATAATTTATAAAGTATTTACAAGTTGCTCTATTAAGCTATCTAATTTACCCTTCCTTAGATTGTAATTCAGTTTAATAGCTAAACAACATAACTTTTTTATTTATCTGCAAGGCTAAATGCACTTCGCAGATTCACAAAGTCCATAGAAACTGCTGCAGTTGTTTTATGGTGCCATGACAACACAAATATAGCAGTTCCTAATCAATGAGTGTTAAAAAAAAAACTGAAATAGTTCACGAGGCTGATATAATGTAAAACAAGCTTCACTTCTCACAAGCAACAGTACATTTTTCCCTCCTTTTATATGTTATGTTAATATTATAGAAAATAATCAATCCTACTATTTCTGATAAGGATGGGAAGATTATTGTTATGAATGGGAAAAAAGTATATGCAGCTACAGCTTTGATTTTCAGAATTTTGAATTGTCAGGGTCATATGTTAAGATTTGTCCTGACTAAATGCAAAAGTATGAAGAATGTTTTGTCTGCAGTTTCTTGTTGTGAGGAAAAATCTGCTTTAAATAATTTAGTTTCCTTTATTGTTCAAGTCATTACTCATTGTATACAGTGTGTGTATGACTTTATTGATACTTCTTTAAGGGCCATGGCTACTGGTACTATTTTGAAGAGGTTTGCATGACTGTATTCTCAGAACTTCCCAGGTGATGTTAAAAATGAGATTTTACTTTCTCCTTTCGATAGACATAATTCTGCTTTCAAAGGGATCAAACAGTTTGATGAAAGGCATAAGCTGATACAGGAAATCTCTAAGATTCCTAAACCCTCCTCTTCCGAATATTCCAAGGGATTCTCTAACTCCTTATCTAATTTTGGCAAGAAACAAAATAAACCATCTCAATAAATGCAGGTAAGCAGACATTTAAGAAGAAACAGCAAGGGGGTTCCATGAAGAATTCTGTAAACTCCCAAGAAATAAGGACAATCCAATAAGTCAAAATGATATTTTAGATACTCATCTGTTTCCTCCCTCCCTGGCACCCATTGTTGTCTTACAGAAGGTCTGAATCTCCACATTTGTGCTTGGCAGCAGATAGTTTTACACAAATATGTTCTGAAGGTCATTCATCAAGGTTACAGATGGCAATGTGAGGAAATTCTTCCTTTCCAGGAAATAATTTCTCATCTCCAGAGCAGGGTCTTTTATTTCTACCTTCATTACATGTTGTCTCATGGAGTGATAGAAACAGTTCCCACTTCCCAGGTGGGAAAGAGGTTTTATTTAAGGATGTTTTCAGTGCCAAAGAAAAAAATGCTTGGAGACCAGTGCTGGAACTTTCTTCCCTATACCTGTTTGTGATAGTGCTCAAATTCAAAATGATTTTACTTCACAACCTGTTACCAGTTCTTCCTCATTTATGTTTTCTGGTAACATAAGATTTAAAATATGCTTGTCATCACCTTCGTATTTATCCAGATTTCAGGCATTTCATAAGGTTTTGAGTGTCTGGATCACATTATCAGTTCTGTGTCATACCCTTCAGACAATCCACTGCGCCAACAGTGTTCTCAAAATGTCTAGTTCCAGTTATAGCTCATTGCAGGCTACAGACTTTCAACATTTTTCCATAATTAGATGGCTTGATTATCTTTGCAGAGTCTTTTTAAAAGTGTCAGCAATCTCTCCCACAGGTGAGAGATCTCTTACACAAGCTGGGATGCCAAGAGAACATTCAGAAGTTGTTCTTGACTCCTTCTAACTGGATTGTGTTTCTGGGATGTCAGCTAGTCACCACAGCTCAAACAGATTTTTCCACATGAAAAACTAGCACTATATCTATATCCTTTTTAGAGTTTTCTACTCTAATGACTTTACTCACTGCGAGGGAATACCTCAAGATGTTGGATCTCATTGGTTCCTGATTGGAGGGTGATCTCATTCTGTTTAGTGCATACTGGCTTTTAAAGGCCAGCATTGCTGAGTGAGTAGTATAAACTCTAGCAAATTCCTTGTTACAAATGTAGCAGTTTGCCATGTTTTAAAAAAGATTTGTTGTGTTTATTTTATATTTAAGATAAAACTAAGAGCTGTAGTGCTCCTAAGGTGGCATAAACTGCAGAAACTGCTTACTACAAATGTAGCAAGCAGTTTGCTATAGTTTAATTTTTGTTTTACATAACTTAAGAGCTCTAGGACTCTGTTTTCCCTGTGCAATAAACAAAGCATCTGGTTGCTACAAATGTAGCAGTTTGCTACAGTTTAAATTAAAAAAAAGTTTTTTGTTTATTTCTTTAATACATATTTGAGTGCTGTAGCACTCAGTGGGTGGTATAAACTATAGCGGCTGCTTACTACAAATGTATTAAGCAGTTTGCTACAGTTTAAACTGAAGCTATTTAATAACCTGTGCTCTTTAGTGCTCCTTGTTCACTCTCGAAACTGTAGTGACTGCTTGTTACAAATGTTGCATTTAAGAGAAGAGAGGAGCTTTTTTTCTCTCAGATGAGGAAAGGGAGACAGGGTGGGGTATAGTACCAGGACCTGATTGCCTGCTGCACCAGCTAGCAGATCTTGGCCTTTTACTTTTATTGCTCCTGTTCTGTGGATGCTTGGGGACGGGATACAGAAACAAGATTTAGTTAGCTAGTTCGCTTCTAAATATCCATTATATGTCATTATACCCATTGGAATGTTTGTATGATAATTATATGGTATATAATTTTCTATAATTTTATACAATTTTATTGTTTATTTAAATGGCAACGAATAGTTGATTTGACTTTTAGGTATACTTATTTATATTTATTTGTCATGGGAATATAATGCTAATATCACATGATAGAAATGAAACCACATGACTTTGGGGATGTACAAAAAGGCAGGTATGGGTATTAACTTTTAAATTTAATTATTTATGTATTTATTGGCATTTGTTTACTGGTTTAGAGCACTGGGTCAGTAAGACCCCATTTTCAATGGAGGCCTGGGTAGAAAAGCTCCACAGCAAATATGAAAATACCCAAGTTATTAACAATTAGTACAAGCGCCACAAAATATATGAAATAAAAAATAATTAATGGCATAAAAATAACTAACAATAGTTAAGTAAATGTAAAGCTAAGTTTGTCTATAATTAATAAAAAAGCTTAATTGACAGAGTGAGACAAGAAATAGGATAAAAGGCTAACATTGTATAAATAAACTTCTTCCAAGAGAAATTGTTAGGTTATCTCAAGACATTTTGAAAGTTGGTAGTGACTCAGGAGAGAATAAAGAAGAATATTATGGTAGATGAGTAAATGTCTCAGAGTATATTGATGAGGTAGAGGTAGTCAGGATTTAAAGGGTGGAGATTTGGTGCAAGTGCAGTACCAGGATGAAGAGAGGTGCTGTTGTAAAGAAGTTTTGAAAGATGCCAGGTTTTGATGACTTCTAATTGTAAAAGGGAGGTAATTCCAGGTTCTGGCTACAGAACAATAATATAGAAGTTGACCAGCTGGAAGGATGGGTTTGTACACCAGCAAAAGTTGTTGATTTTCAGATCAGAGGTATCTTTTGGGTAGGTAGTTGATAAATATTGAACTAAGGGCAGTGCAGAGTAAAGGTTTGTAGATTATTTTATGCACTGTCAATTGCAAGTAGGAGAGATAGTTTAGAATGAAGGATGAAGATGAAAGATGAAGGAGGGTAGTAAATAAGTAGTAGCCAGGGTTTGATTAGTGGACTGGTTAAGAAAGTGTTTGCGCCGGTAGAGAATACCTAGTTTCTGATGTGCTTTGTTAATATTATGTTGTATGTGCAGGTCAGATTTTAGATTTTCATTTATTATTACTCCCAGTAATTTAGTATAAGTGACAACTTCAATTAATGTGTCGCTTTGAGACTTTATGGTAAACTGGGCTTTGTTTAGGAGAGTTTTTTTTAGGCATAAATCGAATTAGCTTAGTTTTCTGTGGATTAAGTGGCAGATGATAGTTACTGAGCCAGGTCTCTATAACTAGCTGAGAGATCTGTTAAAGATGAGAGAGAGAATCAGCAGAACAAATAATAGTAGAGATGTCTACGTAACAGAAAATTTACTTTGTAATGGTGAGACTGGTAATTAATTTTTTGGGGGGGTTCATCTAAATTAATTTTTACAAGATATCATCAATCTGAGTACTGGTTTTGTTTGTGGATGCTTTAGTTTTTTATCCTTCATTCTCAGAATGGAAAAAAAACTTTTAGAGTTATAAAATTTGTTTTTTCTTATGCAGAGGAGGAAATGGTATTTGTCAGTGTCCCATTATCAAGTCTAATGTTATTAGGTATTTTCTATTTTCTGGGTTTTCTGTCAGCTCATCAATTCTGGGCCTGGGATAGCTATCAAACTTTGACATGCAATTCAGTGATCTAAAATCATTACAGAATTCAATATGTCCATCATGTTGAGGAATTAGCACTATTGGGCTCCTCCATTCTCTGTGTGACACTTCTGTTACTCTTAATTTGAGCATCTTTTTAACTTCTTTTAAGATTTGTTTCTGAAACTTTATAAAGTCTCAATCTAACCTTCACCCCCAGTACATACCTTTCAATTGTTCCTGGTTTTGCAGAAAGTCCCTGACTATGCCACTTAGTTTTGCCCTGTCTCCCATAAAATGTATGATTTTCTGTTAAATATATGAGGATTACAGTCACTCACTATTGCCATACATCACAGTTGCTTCTATTGTTCAGAAAATACACGTTGATGCAAAATGTGTCATTCTATTCACTTTCTATGTGAAGTAGAGCAATATTTTAAAAATATCCCTGAAAGCTGGAATTATTGATCAAGGAAATTGAGAGGTATGCCCCGCTGTTTCTATGTTGTCTTCTATCACTTTAATTCTTTCATACATGTCTACTAACACTCCTTTGTTTATTGTTAGAAATTTTGTCATTTACCACTTTTGTACTTTTGACAAGGATCCCTCTAATTGTACTTCAAGGAGAGGTTTTCTGGTCTCTTCTGTATGAATTTTAGATTGCAGGCTAACTACACAACCCCTACTTCTTTTCTTGATTTTAACTTTGTAATTTGATATATTTGCTCTGCTCTATATTTTTTTTCTTTTCTGGTTGCCTGACTTTGCAGTCAACTGCATTTAGTCTTTCAATCACCTCAAACTGACTTTCCAGTTAGCCATAAATTAATTCTTCATGGTGGTACTAACACTATTACCTGATCACCTGCTTTAAATTTCCTAAGTCAGTTGTTTTTTTTTTAGACTCATTGCTGCATTCATTGGGTTTACTGCATGTGCTCCTTTACCATATGGATAATCAGCAAAAACCTGTAACTGAAATAATGTTGTATCATGGTTTTAAATGGTGTCCTAATTTCTTCCTCAGAAGTCTCTTTTGCAGTAACAACCAGACCTCTGAGATACCTGCCCTGCAAGAGTTCAAATGGATTAAAACAATAGAATTATATTTCCCCTACAAAGGGTAGATATAGACAAAAATCTCATTCAGCATTAGTCATTTCACTGTCTATAAAACCTCTTAAAGTTCCTTTTTTCATAGTGATAAGTGTTCAGAAACGTGTTTATAGTGCTACATTTCCTTTCTATCTCACCTGTAATATTCATTATGATTTATTTGCTCTGAGAATGGGTACTTAAGAGGCCCTTTTTTTCTACTTTAGTCCTTTCTCATTTTGTACACACTTCTTGTAAGTCTCTGTACAGATGTTTATCTTGTATTGAATTTTACTTCAGTGTTCAGCTTACCTTCATTTCCTATGCTGACATCTCATAAAGTATTGGCTTTCCATTGTTCAATAGTTAGGACATGTTTCTAGTAATAACGAACACAATATTTTTTACCATCTAACCACAACCACAACTGTCATCTAACCATAACCAGGTTGTAGATGCCGTTGTAGTTTCTCAGTTTCTATGCCAACTCTCTGCTTCTGAGTTTGATTCCAGTTCTTGATAAGAGTATCCTTATACTGTCCCCCATTCTTACCCTGGATGGGTACATCAAACTGGTGCCTTATCTCTTTATTATTAGGTGCATAAACATGTCTATGGATGCTCTCCCTCTCCTCCCATATCTTCCAGAGTATCTTAAATATGGGGGGAAATCTTTTCCTATTGTAACATCACACATCAGATTAGAAGCCACAGATACAGGATGCAAAAGTTTTCCTAGAACTTTTTGAATTTCTGCTTGTGCAAAGATTCTCCTTCTTTGCTATCTCCCTACTATTTGTTTATTATTTGCATGCTTTCATATGTATGAGCCTATCACAATGGTAATCATGCTTCTAGAATCTAGAATCAGGTAAAGCTTAAGCTTTTCTCCTTTCCAAAAATATAACACAGTTTACAAGCTTAGTCTGAGACAGTAACATAAAGTATTAATTGCAGCTTCAATTTTATCACATGAATGTCAGTTTTCACATTTTTAATAATGGCATTATCAGTATAAATAGAATATAATTTAGCTATATGACACCTAACACCACACTTGAAGCAAGTTTATTCATTGCTTGCTACATTTTTGTTTCACAGAAGATTGCACATCTCTTGCTGCAAATTTAGATTTAGGAGGCAATTCAGTTTTAAACAATCCCTGAGATTCATTAATGCCTACAATAAATGTACATTGTTCTCGGTAAACAGACAGCACAAGCATAACTCATACCTTCTTCCTCCTAATTTTAGGTTTCCTACTGATTTTCTTGTAGCTTTAAATATTGAGGGGAATTCATAAAGATTACCACAAAGTGTAGATTACATGTACAGTTAGTGTAATCTTTCTGAGTAACTAGAAAGCATAAGAAATGTGGTAAGGATGTTCTTGAATGCAGATTCTGTACACTTAGTGTACACATAGTGTGGGTGTTAAAACTAATAAGCAACTAATCTCAAGAGTTACTGGGATTACTTTGCAACATCCACTTTCTCATAATACTAGGTAGTGCTCTTTTAAATATGTCCATTGCTAGAGATTATAATACTTCAGATTTCTGTTATTATTATCACTTAACTACAGATTTATAGCATGCTGTAAGTTAATATTGAACCTTGCAGGTTTGTCAGCATTAAATTATAGTTGTACAATGTTATAGCTTGCATGTCTGATGTTATCTCTGCGCTTTCTAAAAGTTCATTTTTATGTTTTTCAGTGTAATCAGTGCCCTTCATGTGTACAAAGATTTCTGAAACTTCTAATGTTATCTGGGAAGAAAATCTTTGGCTGATTCAGATTTGTCCAAGTTCATTTGGGTGGTGTACCTTTCAAGCATTATAAATTGGAAATAATATAATTTTAGCTTACCCTCCTAAGCACAGGTACAGTTTTGGGGTGGCAATCCTGTTAGTCAGGCGCATTAATTAATTGTTTTTGCTCTAAATGGCTTATACCATAGAGCAGACTAAGGCCATCAGTAAATCCTCCTTGTTTGTGAGTTTAAAAGGAAACCATGATAAAACAGGGACATACAGTGTGCATTACCATGGGGATAATTATGTTCTCCTCTTTGACTGTATGCTCTCATGCACCAGTGAAAAGGGCTATTACATGTCTGGCTTGATGGCTGAATGCCTACCTCTGGGTCTTCATTATATTGCCATGCCTCCTCTCAGCAGTTTGGCATTGGATGACCAAAATCTACTCCAGCTTAACAATTTGGTCATACCCACCCTCCCCATACTACTGGTAACAGATGTCTGATGCACTAAATAAAAGGATGTCGCTATGGACACAGCCAGGGTTTTACCACTCTATGCCATTCAAGCTGACTTTAATTTGTTTGTATTTGGGATTTTATAGTTGTTCTTTTTGATGGTTCAGTTTCTGATTATTTAGTTTGTCAATTATTGAATTGTTTTAACTGGTAGTTTTCAACTGTATGAGTTTGCTGACTTTTACATTTAGTTACAAGCCATATATTCATATCTGTTTCGCATATTCAAAGTCATATTATATATTTCAATTCCTGTCAAGGGGTGGTGGAAAAAGGAGGGTTACAAACTGCTCATAACTGAAGAGCTTACACAAATTTTCTGCTAAGCAAGTGACAACTGTTTTATAAAATTAATTATTTTCCTCTTGTTAATAATACAGAGACTATTGTCTTGACTCACCAGTCATATAGTACAGTGGGTCAAAATTAATTTTACATGGTGCTGTTAATGGAAATGTTTGACAGCATGTGTTATCTCTTAAACCCGGGCAAGCTGAACTGAAAAAGGAAACTGCAAACAAAAAAGAGATAAAGCTGCATTTCCACTGATTAAAAAGTTATCACTAAGCGGGTCATAGTAACACTAAGGGATATTAAAAGTGTCAAGGTGAAACAGAGTTTCTATGCTAATATTTCGAGCCATCCCTTTGTATGCACAATGGCCCATGCTGTAATCCACTTTGGATAGGGCACTTTCCTTTGTAAGAAATTCCCAAGCACATTAATTCAAAGACTGTTTACCCAATTAGCGAAGCAAACCATGTATAGTACCTATGCCTGATAATTGCTGACATGAAAGTGAAGGAAGAAATGTTATTACTGTTAACGCTGCACACTGCAAGATGCAGGTAATGACAGTAAAGGTGAAAAATAACTTCTTTGGGCACATCATAATGTAAGATTGTGCATGCAAATATATATACAAAGATGTACATGTGTGTTCAAGCACACACACACCACACACACACACACACATATATATATATATATATATATATTTATATATATATATATATATATATATATATATATATATATGTATATATATATACAAACATTCATGTGCATATGTATCTAATCTTAATACATGCATACATACAAAGAGAATTGATATATGAAGGCATGTTTATAAGGTGGAGGTGGGATTACATCAAGGATCAGCTCTGAGCCCTTTCCTATTTGCAATGGTGATGGACAGGTTGACAGACGAGATCAGACAGGAGTCCCTGTGGACTGTGATGCTTGCAGATGACATTGTGATCTGTACTGAGAGTAGAGAACAGGTGGAGGAGACCCTGGAGAGGTGGAGATATGCTCTAGAGAGAAGAGGAATGAAGGTCAGCAGGACTAAGACAGAATATATGTGTGTGAAGGAGAGGGAGGACAGAGGAATGGTGAGGATTCAGGGAGTAGATGTGGCGAAGGTGAATGAGTTTACGTACTTGGGATCAACAGTTCAGAGTAATGGTGAGTGTGGAAGAGAGGTGAAGAAGAGAGTACAGGCAGGATGGAGTGGGTGGAGAAGAGTGTCAGGAGTGATTTGTTACAGATGAGAACCAGTAAGAGTGAAAGGGAAGGTCTACAAGAGGGTAGTGAGACCAGCTATGTTATATGGGTTGGAGACAGTGGCATTGACAAAAAGGCAGGAGTCAGAGCTTGACGTGGCAGAGTTGAAGATGTTAAGATTTGCACTGGGTGTGACGAGGATGGACAGGATTAGGAATAAGTATATTAGAGGGTCGGCCCAGGTTGGAAGGTTTGGAGACAAAACCAGAGAGGCAAGATTACGCTGGTTTGGACATGTGCTGAGGAGGATGCAGAGTATATTGGGAAAAAGATGCTAAGGATGAAGCTGCCAGGTAACAGGAAAAGAGGGAGGCCTAAGATAAGGTTTATGAATGTGGCGAGAGAGGACATGCAGGTGGTTGGTGTGACAGAGCAAGATGCAGAGGACAGGAAGAAATGGAAACAGTTGATCTGCTGTGGTGACCCCTAACAGGAGCAGCCGAAAGAAGAAGAA
Organism: Protopterus annectens; assembly: GCF_019279795.1. Lineage (NCBI taxonomy): Eukaryota > Metazoa > Chordata > Ceratodontiformes > Protopteridae > Protopterus > Protopterus annectens. The sequence continues at coordinate 121,332,419 of NC_056725.1, read as the reverse complement.
GAAGAAGTTCATACATGTGCCCATTCAAATTATACAATATAAACATATATACTGATATACAAAGCATCCACAAAACATGCACACACACCCACACCCATGCACAAAATCACATGTGCGTGCACACACACACACATGCACACACGCACACACACACACACACACACACACACACACACACACACACACACACACACACACACACACACACACACACGAAGAAAGGAAATTCACCCCAGGGATTACGTCAGTCGCCCTGCTAGACAGGGGTCCAGGGAAGTAAATAGTGTGGGAAGAATTAGCCAGGGAATTGTTATGGCTAGGCTTGTATAGGCCCTAGGGTCGCTAGCCTAGTATCAAGCTATGAACCTATGAACACACACACACACACACACACACACACACACACACACACACACACACACACACACACACACACACACACACACATATACCATGCACTACAGTAAGTCACCTACACAGAAAGTAAATCTTTTGGAATCTGGCCCAATATTTAAGGTGTTCCTAGACTGCATTAAAATAAATATTATCTATGAATGTGGACTGAGAAGAAAAAAGAATGAATGCAATCATATATTAGAATTTTTAGCAGGAATATTGTCCACTGGACATATGTTAAGCCAGTATTAAGATGTCTAAACTATTTTCAGCTTGATGAAGCAAACTGCAAATAAAAGACATTTCAGCCATAAATGATACTGCCAACATTCCTAAATGTGTTTTCACTGAAAGTGTAAGTAATTTGACTTGCAAAAGCATGTATGTAAAACAGGAAAAGAAGAGTCAAATTAGGACATGAGTTTTTGCTGACGAATGGCAAATTCTATTATGTAAGAATAGTCACACATGCCAAACATTTGATTCTGAGATAAATGTTTGCCGGAATGTATATCAGAAAAATATAGGTGCCATTACATAGTGGTACATCTGTTTCTACTGGCGAATTTCACATTGAAAAGTAAGTTTGCACACTTCAGTGAATGGGTTATACATACCTGTAAAGCTAATTTTGTGGAACATAAACAAGTAATAATAGAAATGTTAAGGCTCAGACCCTAAAGTTACTCCATGTCTAATGTTTGAGCCATACTCCACATCCTCTTCCCAAAGAGCTGACAGATGGTGTCGCTTGAGCATCTTTCCCGTCATTGCTGAAGTGTACTATCTCTACTTCAGCAGCTTTTTATTGCATATTGACAGGCGGAAGTAGTTGCTGCACAGCTCAAGTAACAAATAAAAGGCATGATGAATGGAGACATGCAAAGGGTTTCAGCTCAGGTGCTGAATATATAAATAAGATAGTTGCAGACAAATGCTTCATGCAGTACGTGCACTAACAGATAAAGTTGACAGTGGCTTTTTTAATAGTATTCATTCCTTCTTTATCCAATCATCTGCTTATTCAGGTTCATAGAGGAACCAGACCCTATCAAAACACTCAGAGGGTTCAAAGAAGAAGTGAGTCATGGATGGGGTATGCCTGCGCACAGTAAGATGCACACACACGCACACACACACACACACACACACACACACACACACACACACACACACACACACACACACACATGCATGCACGCATGCACGCACGCATGCACACACACACACACACACACACACACACACACACACACACACACACACACACACACACACAAAACTACAGTCAATTTAGTGGAATCCCATGCCTTTGCTATATCACCAATGATATGCCTTTGAAAAATGGAAGGAAACTAGAACACCTGGTAAAAACCTACACAGACAGAGGATGTGCAGACTCTGCAAAGTAGGTACATCAGCTGAGAGGCGAGCCATATAACCAAGTGGTATGATGACACAATAACAGCTGCCAAATCACTGTGCTGTCATTTTTAAAAACAGACCTTTGAAATCATTGGCAAATATAACTGACACATTCCTTCTTTGGTCTCCTGTTAGAACAGCATTTTCCCTTTTCCAGCAGTAGGTTACTGCTTATTGGTAGTCTTTTCCTTGTACATTTAAACAAAGCAATGCAATGCAGTGCATGATACAATAAAGACATGATGCATATGAATCTAAGGGTTTTACCCACTTCTTTGTCCGGTACCCTAACTTACAAATGTTTATATCCAGATCATTGATGTATGTTTCACTGACTCATAAGACACATTTGTTAAATATAGTGGTTTTCCAAAAACACATTAATTATTTTTAATATATTAATGTCACATTTAGATCATGGGCGGCCACGGTGGTGCAGTGGTTAGCATTGCTGCCTCACAGCAAGAGGTTCCCCGGTTCGATCCTCGGCTGGGGTGCCTTCTGTGCGGAGTCTGCATGTCCTCCCTGTGGTCGCGTGGGTTTCCTCCGGGTGCTCCGGTTTCCTCCCACATCCCAAAGACATGCTGCAGGTGGATTGGACACTCTAAATTGGCCCTAGGTGTGCGTGTGAGTGTGCCTTCTGTGGAAGGTTGGGTGCCGGGCTGGCAACTCGACACCATAAAACTCCACTGCCATTCAATGTGCGGACAAGGCGATCCGCTGTGGCGACCCCTAACCGGGAAAAAGCCAAAAGAAGAAGAAGAATGTCACATTTAGATCATAACTGTTAATAAATTGTGTTAAACTGTATTATCATACAATAATTAGGGGATTAATGTTTATCACAGTTTCCTAACTATGATGATCGAACTGTGACAAATACTAAAATAACAAATTAAATGACCTGTCTTCATTGCGCTGGTAATCTTTGTTCAATAATACAGGCAAATCACTGGAACACAGCCATTATGCAGTTTTAAACTTTAGAAGTTCACAAATGACAATGGAGAAATCTTGGCCATCTCCTCTGGTCACACCCTGTCACAAGATGAAAAATAGTTTTAGCTTTTTTTTTCTTGATTAAAGTTTCTCATTTGATGTGAAATTGATAGTACTGATCTATGCAAAGATGTCCTAATTATGATAATGGAGGAAAAAAGTTAAGATAAAGGAAGAAGCTGTAGTATTGAAACATAAATGGAGAATGACATCAAGTGGCCAGCCAGAAAATGGTGATGACAAAAAGGTGGTATTATAGCTTAATACTAAGGACATTGTTGAAACTTTGGAATTATTTTTATTTGACATGAGGCCATTATTGGAGTTGTCGCTGGGATATACTAAAAGACTTGAGACTTGTTAAAAGGCTGTATCAGATTTTCTTTGGGATTGATAAGACACCAAGTTGCCAATAAAGCAGAAAGCAAATTATGCACATGGTAAATCATTAAAGACCTTTGGGCCAACTACTATGTATTAATTAGCAACAGACTACCCTAACCTAGCAAATAAGGCAAGAAGGAGAAATCCAAGGTTGTCTGGAATTTCTGAGGCCCCAGAAGGGTCTGACTGTTTGTACTTTATTAAAACATAGCTAGCGTCCTAGACAAGTCAGTAGAAAGACTATACCAGTTACATGTATCTTTGGTTAACCAAAAATATAATAAACCTCATATTATTGTAATACAATTGTATACATTGAAGTAATTCACATTGAGAGCAAGTCTTGTGGAACTGGACCCATGGAGATATATATACGTGTGTGTGTGTGTGTGTGTGTGTGTGTGTGTGTGTGTGTGTGTGTGTGTGTGTGTGTGTGTGTGTGTGTGTGTGTGTGTGTTTGTACAGATACATGTCCGAATATGTATGTATATAACTAAGCATATCATACTTGAAAGCAGAATTGTTGATTATGAATAATACATTTAAATACAGTCAGGAAGTGATGAAAGGACGTTTCCTTTCTTCCAATGTTTTTGTTATTTCTTTGACATGTAATATAACATGGCTTGTAGCTGATCCTATTAAGAGGGGGCTTAGTTATTAATGGATAAAATAATGTGAATAAGAAAAATGTCAAGATATTGACTGCAAATTAAATGATATTATGTAACAAGTTTGCCTTATGATTTGCAAACTGTGGATTTGACAAAATGTTTGTTTATGAAGGCTGTTAGCTTATGTTGGATACATGTATGAGAATGTTTATAGTTTCCTGTGTTTACTGTTAGCAAATGTTATGTCAAAGTCTGTTAAGTTACTACAGTGAGATAAATATGATACTATGCTCATGAATGCAAAAGATGACAGTTATTAAAATTCCATGGTAAACTGGTCAATTTATAGGCATTTTACTTTTATTTTAGTTTACATGTATTGACCGGGGTGGTACACTGATCACAAATGACCATTTACAGGTACTGTCCAGGTACTGTCTAGGAAAAATAATTCACAAAGAAATGAAAAAGAGAGACAACAAAGAGCAGGATCCAAGGATGCCTTGTATGCCAGGTATAGAGCATCTCTGAGCAATCTGTAGGAAACAGAGTATAAAGACAGGTGTTTGAAGCAATCTATGTAGAACATTGTGTTTATGCTCTGAATTCTACTTGTGAGGAACCTCTGTAGATGTTCTGGTTGTTGCATGTGCCTGATCATCTGAATACTAAAGGGGGCATTGCGTTCAGTGATGAGTCTGATGAATGCTGAATACAATGGTATGATGACCTCTATGGAACTAGATGCCATACCCTTACTAAGTTGAGTAATGTAGAATGACTTTCTTACTACCTACGGCACTTGTTGGTTGAAGGCCAACATCTGTCATATTTTGATCACAAGCACAAATGTTGTGAGTTTGCCCTTGTCACTTGTCACAGGGAAAACATGAAGAGTTGTATCCTTACGAAAGTTTGGTATTTTTAGTTTAATACTGGAAACAGTATATGACAAGTCCTGATTTGTTTTGATACTGTGTAATGTTTTTTCCTGTGTCTGTCTTTCTAAGAATGTAGTCTTCTAAGTTCCACTGGGTAAGTTGTGCATTTACATATCCCAACAGGTACCCAGACAAGTCCAGGATAAATGGCCAAAAATAAAGCAGGACCTACAGCATAAAAATCAATAACACTAAGCTATCTGACCCTGATAGTAAATCCCCACATGACCAATAAAAAGAAATGCAGTTCACTCTTGTTGATAGGTTGTAAAAAGTGTTATTTTAAATGAGGATGCATGGGCACCACTTTGTAATTTTTGTGGCATCTCTATGTGACATCTCCACAAAAGCATCACCCAGCAGCTATTCACCAACTTTCCAGATTTTTTAATTCATTAATGTTTCTCAGCACAAAGTTAAGCCTCATAAAATGGGCTGCTGGAGGTATCGCAAAACTCTTTGTCTAGGTTAAATCTTGAATTTGACTGACATCCTGAAATACTTGTGACTCACAACCATGGCCCCATGATAGCCAATTCACCATTTTGTGGTAAAATCTATTAAAATATAATAAGAAACACTTAGAATGATTTTGATGCATTAATTTTATACAGAATACCATGCTACATTACAAATATTTTTGATGTTTCAAGGTGCAGGTGATTTTCCCATTAAATGTCACTAAACAGTATTTTAAGTTGCAGTTGACTGTTTCTATTTGACTTGCAGTGCTGTGAGAAGGTAGCAAATATATGTTTTTCTATTATGGTTATCACAGAATGTTTGATAGAAAGCAGATTTTCATTTTTCATATACCCCATTATTAAGAGTGCAGTGCAATTGTGCTTAGTGCCGCAGGAAAGAGACAATGAAAAAACATATTTTTAGAAGTTTCAAGGTGTTTCCTTTAAATTCCACTGATAGTAGTTTAAGTGTGACTTGGTTGCTTGTTATATATTTTGTCAATATGGTCATTTATCAGAAATCATTTTTTTTACACATTTTTTGACACAGACCATTTTCTGATGTAGCAGTGTGATTTTTGTCTTCAGTGTTGGAAGTTGCGGTTTACCATTAAGTGGCTATGAAGAGTACTTAAGTAGTACCTGACCTGTTTCTATTTGACTTGTGACGTTGTAACTAGCTAAAAAAAATCTGTTCTTCTGTCAGTATGGTTACCTACCAGCTCCATTTTTAACAGAAAGAAAGCACTTTCTATACAGACCATTTTGTGATTTGAATAGTTTTTTGTAGGACAATGACATTTGTGCTATTGTAATTTTGCTTATAAGAATCTATAACAGAATGAAAGTAAAATTTAACCATGTCCTGCAACTCTAATTAGTCTCTGTAACTTTAATTACTACAGATCTATGAATATGCATAATGTATGTAAATTAAGTGTACGTAATTTTTAGATTTTTTAGACAGATACTCCTAATTTTTAGGAGTGTTATCTCTTGTTATCTGTTCTTCCCTGAAAGGTGAGGGGTATAACACCAGCTGTTTTCCCTGTAGCATCCTTAACTCTGACATTTGTAGACCTCAAGTTTTGTGCACCTCTCAAATCTGAATTATTCATTTGCTAAGGTAACCGCTAAAGGCCTTGTCAATTCCATTTGCAAAAATGTTCTACACTTACTTTACTAAATCATTATTTTGTATTGATGTGACTTCCACATGCTTACTTTTCCATGGGTACCAAAAGCATATTCTGGCATACATTCCCATGCTGATGGCCCTCCTGCATATCTACAAAACAAACAGCACCGGAATTGCCAGTTCTAATAACATAAATGTTGCCTGTGATGCATATAAGACCTGCTGGAAAGATAGGTTTGTATCCCAGGGGCTCTCCATTCTCTGGATAGGCTCCCCATCCATGTGAAGCAGAGTTCCTCCCTAACCCAATTCAAGTGTAACTTGGACAATTAGATGCGGAAAAGGAAATTCATTCCTGGTTTGGCAACTATTTCTGTAATGGACACAGGCAGTCTGTAAATGATGCATCTCCCAGGCTCCTGCTTGTAAATGTTTCATCTCCCAAGCCCCTGCTTACATTTATTGAGGGTACCTGAACTTGTCAGAGATTTGGGATGAATGACAAGCCTTAAAAAGGCCCTTGTGATCTTTAGCCTAGTAAACACCTGTGAAACTATGAACCTATGAACATTGATTTTCAATCCCCATGACTATGAATTCTCCTTCTTAAGTTATAGGTATGGTTCTTATCATACAGCTTTTAATACACACACACACACACACACACACACACACACACACACACACACACACATTCACATACCTTGTTTTTTTTTTTTTTTTGGTTTCCTTTTTCACTATACCTGATAAATCCTGTGCATTATCTAAGCCTTTTTCAATTAAGTAATGAAGAGCATTTCTCCAAACTTTTGTGCTTCAGTACAGCCAGGGATAAAACCAGGTCAGAATATTATCTTCAACAATCCTCTGTATAGCCTGACCTGAACTAGTAAACACCAGAATTAATTTTTGTTACATCTTCTAACTTTCAGAATTGTCATTCTAGCTCTGATAAAAGTATGTTAATAGGATGTTTGTACTCAGACACAACCAGAAGCAGCAAAAAGAATGGCGACACGCTTTTCTTTTTCTGCTATAGCCTTCAATGGTAACTCTTAGTGCCGAAGCAATGTACTTTTGGAACTAAAGTATGACTACATAATCTTAGATTGCTAAAAGCCTTTTAAAAGACCTGTGAAAAAGCATCAGCCTTAGCTAAACCATCTCTAACTATCCCTATGACCCTCATTGAGTTAACTATTTTATCTTTGCCACAGCCAGCAAGGGTTCATCACTTTGGCTAAAACCACTAAGACTGTTTTGTAATAATTAATGTAGAAATATATGTCTTATTAATAGCAGATCACTATCTTCCATTTGAAACTGCACCTACTGTAATATACCACAGTCTAATCATTATTCTGAAAGTCACATATAACTATCATAATCCCTTATTTAGTAGTTATTTTCACAATCATTCATTCTAGTGTGTCTGCATTGTCTCACATAACTGCAGGAAAAGTTGATCACCTTCATCATATATACCAATTTTTTCAGTTTGCTGGTGACAAAACTCTCTCTATTCTTATGTTTCCCTGTAAAGCAGAAGACAGAGAGAGTTTTAACATCATCATATTATCATCACACTAATGTCTTTAGCAATGGAATTTGTATTTACATTATCATAATATGTCAAAACATTGCCTATGTCTATTAGTAATGATATGAGACAGGGTACTCGGTATACCCACATGATGTTTATTAGGGTACAAGGTATACCAGCATGATGCTTACTAATCCCAAAAAACAGCACATTCTCTGTTTTCCCCCATGAAGCAGTCAACTGTAAACCTTTCAGCTGTTTATAAATCTTCTAGGAGTGCTCAATCATCCATTATTCAAAATACAAAAAGTATCACTATTTTTGCTGTTCACTTAGATTTTCTTATTTTTTTGTAATATTTATTTACACTGTCAGCCATGTAGGCCAAACCTTTTCTCAGTAGCTCACAAAGAAGTAAAACTCCACTAAAATAAAGAATCATTAACACAGTGAAACCGTATCTCAGCAAAATAACTATATAATGAAAGATTTAACATAACAAGAACTTAAAGAATTAGGACGTGACATGAACTTCTGAGTAGAAAAGATCATACAGAGCTGTATTAGTGAAAAGAAAACAGACCCTGGAATTCATGAAATCTCCGTGCAAGAATAGGTCTATTCTTGCATAGAGCAGATCGTGCCCTTCAGCACAGCAGTGCGCCTTGCATATTCATGAAGGCGCACTGCCTTTGCTGTTAAACAGACACGGAGCTGTGTACGAGTGCAGGGGGTGTGTCTGAGAGCAGAGCTCTCACAATACACATGCCCCTGCACTCCAGAATTGACTTTCGGCAATTAAAAATGAGTGAGAATGCTCGTAACACCCCCTAACCCATCAGGAAAACAAAAATCAGTGGTCAAAGGCATAAGGGGCAATGGTCCCTACCAAGCATACCTCTCAACTGTACAGATTTTCACAGAATGCCCAAATGTTTGCCTCATATTTTTGGTGTGTTCCCCCTAAAATGTGTACCTGTCTGGCAAATAGCTGAGGACTGAAGTCATTAAATAATGACAAATATTTTGAGTTTAAGACTCCACACATCCGTCAGAAAATTCATGCTAATGTAAAACTTTTTAATTTTGTAAGAGCAATAATTAAAATCCGCCCCTATTTGTCCCCCATCATTGTAGGCTTTGTCCAGATGTTTTGCTCTAAGAGGTTGAGATATATGCTACCAAGCCAAAAGTTATTAGGATACCACAGGCAGCATAAGCACATAGTGCACACTCCCCAACCCATTGGAGTAAGTAATGTGGACAAAGCCAAAAGGGACAATTGTCCAACAAAGCAGAAAGCTGATAACATATATGTGTTAACCGGAGTACTGCATTAGGTCCAGATGTGAGGTGTCAGTTTAATAAAGTTGTGAAATCGCAATATAAACACAAGTGCCCCATACAGTATAGTCACACATGAATAAATGTAATGAAAGCACATTGGGGGATGTCAAGGACAGTAAACAAATTTATAATATGTAATGAATGATGAATCAATGCCATACAGCAGATAGTCTATAAAATGAAAAATAAGCAATGCTAAGCATTGCACAGCTCTGCTTACCAGGTGTAAGCATTGTGTAAATATGACTGCTAAGCAATGAGTAGCCCAGCAAAGTGGATTTGCCCATTGATAAGCAGTGCTGAACCTGGCCCTTTAAGCAATGCCAACCTTAGCTAAGCAGGTTTGCCTGTAGCTTAGCTTAGCTCAGCCTATTCAAAACTGTCCAATCATGGCAAAGTGCAGAAAATTGGCAGTATTTAAATCCCACAGGCAGGAATACAGCTCATAACTGGTTGCAGCTTCCCACTGTAGGCAGGATGGCTGTAGTTGGAGAGGGATTGCACTTACGGGTGCAGCACTGGGGCATACAGAAGTTCATGGACATGGTAGGACTCCTGGTAAAAAACATGATGAGAGACTGCTGCAAGGCCAGTACCAGGGCTCCCAATATAAAGCAGAAGCCTGGGACCATCTCACCCATGATCTCACCATTGCCACTGGTATCCCTCGGACTGGGGAGAAGGTCTGGCACCACTATGTCAACTTGAAGCAGAGGAGGAGGGAGCTCTTGGATGAGTGGAACCAAGAAGCAAGGCAGAGAGGTGATGTCCCAGCAGTGTGTAAGTAGTCATACCATTACTGTTTACTAAAGTCCAGCGTGAGTATGTGATGGATAGGTATGCCTAAATATGTCTCTATTTCCTTTATAGCTGCAGCTGAGTGGGCTGTGAATCAGGAAGGCCATGTAAGTAGGCTGCAAAGGCTACATCACGAGGCTGGTGAGTAACAATCCTGCTTGTAGAAGTCATACCAAATAAATATAAAGTAGTAGAAAGTCATCTGGTAGTATAAAAACTGTTGTATGAGTTGTACTGAATAAACCAGACAATATGACAGTAATAGTCCCATATAGGTCATATTTAAATAAAACTGCAACTGCCTGGTAATAAAGCTCTAAATCCTGGACAGGTTGTGTTTACTCTGGTATTGTATGGCATTTATTGTTGCAGTCTTGGAATAGTAATGTTGTATTAACCACTGTTACCCACACTGTGCTACATAAAAAAAATATCTCAGAATGTCTGTATAAGACTGTTGTAAGCACAAGATCAGATTGTATAACCAAGAGAGACTTAGACAGAAAACACTGGAGAGATAGACAGCAATATACAAATAGCATACTCTGTGACTTAAATTGTTGTATTTTTTGCAGACGCAGCCATGGTTCGAATCCTGGGAGTAGTAGTAAGCTGTATGCATAATCATACCTCTCAAATGTACAGATTTTTCAGAATGTCCAGATAATTGGCTCATATTTTCTGCCGGTTCTTCTGTCCCCTGGCAAAACAGTGGGATGATCTCAGAATTGTAGTCATGAAATAATGACATACATTTGATTTCCAGACCTCAAAACCTTCAGAGAATGTATATTAAAACAAATCCCGTCACTCATGCAACTCTCCAAGTTTATGATAGCAATATTCACAACATGTCCCCTATTTGTACCCCCAGGTTGTCAAGCTTTGTCTACAGTGTGTGCATTAAGAGATTGAGAGATATGCGCATAATATTAACTGGAATCTGGGAATATGTGTAGAAACAGTCAGGTAGTGTTAGCAAACATTTCCTCCACAGGTCTGTTAGATAGGAAAACTGTGCATGCCAGTAAAGATGTAAATCCTGGACTGGTAGTGTTTACTCTGGTATAGTATGGCCAGATATGTAGCATTCAGTAACATCTGATATCAGAATAGTACTGTTGTATCAACCACTGTTTCTCACACTGTGCTACATAAAATGTGTAGGAATGTCTGTGTAAGACTGTTGTAATTACAAGATCAGATTGTACAACCAAGAGAGACTTAGACAGAAAACACTAAAGAGATAGACAGCAGTATCCAAATAGCACACTCTACTGTGACTTAAATTGTTGTATTTTTAGCAGACACAGCCATGGTTTGAATCCTGGGAGTGGTAGTAAGCTGTATGCATAATCATATCTCTCAACTATACAGATTATTCAGAATGACCAGATAATTGGCTTATATTTTCTGCCTGTTCCTCTGTCCCCCTGGAAAATCAGTGGGATGATCTCAGAATTGTACTCATGAAATAATTACATACATTTGATTTTCAGACCTCAAAACCTTCAGAAAATGTATATTAAAACAAACCCTGTCACTCATGCAACTCTCCAAGTTTATGACAGCAATATTCAAAACATGTCACTATTTGTACCCCCATGTTGTCAAGCTTTGTCCAGAGTGTGTGCATTAAGAGATTGAGAGGTATGTGCATAATATTAACTTTGAATATGGAAATATGTGTAGAAACTGTCAGGTAGTGTTAGAAAACATTCCCTCCGCAGGTCTACCAGGTAAGAGATGTAAGGATTTAGCTATAAGACAATTGAAGTATACACTGTGTACAAACATACCACTGCCCAAACCAAGGCCATAGGGTATTGTAATAATACCTGTACCTTAATGATTAGAGCAATGATCATACTACAAGGATATATAAGTTGTTAATTGACATCTCTGTCTCCCCTCCCACCATATCTGCAACAATAATCTAAATAAACAAATCAATGGGTATGTTTACACCAAACCTACTGTTAGGACATATGTCCTATTGTTCAATAAATAAATAAACAAAGAAACAAAAAACTGGAACCTCGAGGTAAATAAAACAATAGGTGATTTAATCACGGCAGTCTCAAGGCTCCAGTTTTTTGATTCTTTGTGCTTTCTACTGGAACGCCTGGTGATTGTGTGAGGATTATTCAATAAATATTGAAATGTGTTTCTATTAATGTTCCATGTTGAAATACTATCACTAGTGGCCTGTTGCTATCAATGTACCCTGCATGCCATTGTAATGGTCACTGTGGTTCCATATATGCATGTGTTCTGTTTGCTATGAAACTGAATATCTATGCATGCTGTTATAAGTAATCCTGGATTGTATTGACTATTGCTAACCCACATATGTTTTACAACTGCAACACCATATCACGTATGGGAAAGCCGGTCCCTGCAGACCCACCTCTCCCATCTCATCTGGCCATGGCACTGGGCCCCAGCATGCCTAGGACCCACCCTGGGACCTCCTCATCCACTAGTCCTGCACCACCTTTGGCTAAAACTGCCTCAGGGGATGGGGCTGGTTCACCCCCCCCATGGAGCAGGTGTGGACAGGATCCTGTCACCCGAAGTCAGGTCCGGGGATTGGTGCATAGCAAGCTCCGAAGGGAGTTTGGAGATCTGCTACATGAGCTTGAGGGCTGAGTGGTGCATTTAGAGGGTCAGCCTGCCCCTCCTGCTCAGCCCCCAATACAGCCACCTTCAGGGCCATGAAAGTGCAGTGGTGACTGCTCATGGTTGAGGACCTCAGTCCCACTGTTTCCATTTGGGGGCTCATGGGCTTCTGATTTCCTAACATCCCTCCCCATCCAAGGTGTTTGACCCCCACATGTGTCATATACCACCCCTGTGTGCTGTCTTGTCTGTCTTCCTACCCAACCTACCTCCCCAAATATACCTACTATCCTTCCCCAACATCCCACTCTCAGTTAGCATTGCTAACCATTGAGCAAAGCCACACAAACCTGCTTACAACCGCTTAAAAGTGCCTTGGTCACTCTGTATCAATCAGTCCTTGTTCTTCCCAGCAACAAAATAATCAGCCTTTGCAAGTCTTGAACCCAGGAACCTGCACACCATAGACACATGATTTACCACTAAGCCATTTGAGCTGTACAAAAATTTGATGTTTTCTCAAACATATCATGCAACACTGTTATTCAACAGTAGGGAAAATGTATTTATATATGTAGATGTATGTATGTATGTATGTATGTATAAATATATATGTATATATATATATATATATATATAGAGAGAGAGATATATATATATCTGTATAAATGTGTATTGCATTCGCATATTGAATCCTCACTCTGAACCTCTCACTGCAAAACATCTGACCAAAGGCATTGTTAATGGGGGTGAAAGGGTCCAAAATAAGAATCTTTTGTAATTATTGCCATTATCCCTTCCTCCACAACTGAACAGATGTGCCTTGCGACACAATAACCAGCACTTGCAAGTCTTGAACCAAGGACCCTGTGCAACATTGCCACAACAAGTTAACAGTAAGCCATCTCAGCTGTAAGATGCCAGGATGATATCTCTAACATATCATGCAGAACAGGCAGTCTACCATAGGGAATGTACAATGTGGACGCAGTAATACACACACATATTATATATATATATATATATATATATATATATATATATATATATAATGTATATACACATACATACACATATAAATATATTACTACTTATAGATATGTATAAGAAGAGTATATATATAGAGGGTGCACAGCATATCAAACAGCCATTATTCCTACAGTTGCCACCTTTAAAATGGCCAATGTTTGATTCTTTCCTACAAATGAAAATTATTGCATGAAACATATACCCACACACAATGCAAAGGACATGACACCACACACAAGTTTGCATACATTGAAATGTTTATTTGTGTACTATTTCAGTTGTTTATGCCATTTGTTATAGCAGTTAGGTGTTTGAAATACATAACTGATTAATGCAACTCTCAAACAAAACATTTGATACAGTAATCTGAAAACCATAACATACTTTGCTGTCCAGGCTAAGGCCTTCTTATAGTACAACAGTAGAAAAAAACACTTGCATTGAAGACAACAACCAATCAACACTTAATTACAGATGTAGGTCAGCAGCCTCCAATTACACTCTGTACTCAACCCCTAGGGGGAAAGTATTAGTTGTCACAATGCAAATGTATCTGTTACATAACAATGCTTAACTTAAAATGTCACTATCAAACAGAACTGTGTGTAAGACAGTAAGCTTTAGCACACCACTGTTCCCATGGTGAAATGTATGAACATGTACAGCCATATACCTTAATGTTTCTTACTACTGATATCCCTCAAATGTTGCAACAGCCTAGGTTAAAAACATTTAATATCCCTCCCCCATAAAATGTCTTACGAGGGCATATAACAGTGTTTTCCATACACCGACTTCAGGACTGTACAAGGTCACACACGTTCTGTCCAGCTGTACCCCTCATATATATATGGATCCTACCCCACAATTTGTGTGGGAGTCCACAACATCACTGGAATGATAGCAGGAATGCCAGCACTAAATAATGATAGGCCATTACCTAACAACCTTTTACTGCATGACATCTGGACAAAGCCTGGTATATATGTGGATGACAGAGGCTGGAACACAGGGCCATATCTGCAATATTGCTGTTATACACTGTGATTTGGTTGCAACATACCCTTACTCAGGAATATGAAGTCAGAAATGCAAATGGATGTTGCCATGTACTGATAGCAATCAACAGAGAGAATGCCACTGATATGTCAGGGACAAGACCTGTGTGGGGAACAGACAAAACATAACAGCCAATCCTCTGGCCATCAGGTGGATAGGGCCAGAGTTGAGAGCTATGTAGACAGACTGCATTCCATGCAAAACTAGCATATACACACAAACCCTGTAAAACTAGCAGTATTCAATGCATATAAGAGCAATACTGTATGTAGGTCTGGAACCTTATACAAACATGTAGTTGGCCTGTGTCCGCAAGTCCTGTTGTAAGAGGTAGTGCTTCCTGCTGTCTGTAACACTGTTGCCCACACACAGGAAGGATGTATTCCATACAGGAAAGGTAAAGGGACAACGCCCACATGATGCAGTCATTTATAGTAGTGGGTTGCTATAACATTGGCTATTGGAAGTACTACACAGCTGGCTGCATGCAACTAACAAGTGCGGAACACCAACTAGTGCAGAGGCCATCACCTGATCATGAGCATGACCTACAAAAGCCATGCTGCAACCTATTCAAACCAGCTCGATCCCTGTAGTGGAGAAAGAGAGAGAGAGAGAGAAAAAACAAAAATAATGCTAAAAAATAATACTACAAAAAAAAAAATAATAATAAAAAAAACAAACAAGGAAGATATCCAAGTGGTACACAGAAGAGAGCACAATAATAAAACAGGTATGTGAAACATGTATGCATGTAATTGAATGAAGTACTTGGTCTGTAATAATGGGGTAGATGATGCTGAAAGATTTATATGTGCCATCAAGACTTGTTGGTGTAATGATGTCCTGCAGAACAACTGCTATGGACATAGCATCTGGTCCTGTGGGCAGTGGGCCATACCTGTCAACTGTGCAGATCTGCACAGAATGACAAGATGTAAGCCATCCTAGTGTTTGTTCTGTTCCTGCCAGCATGTATATTAGTCTGGCAAATAGCTGAAGATGGAAGTAATGAAGTCATGATAGACACATGAGTTTCAGACCCCACCACCTTCAGAACAATCATGGTAATGTGACATGTATCATGCACAAACATCATAGGTTTGTAATAGGCTTATCTACAATCTGTTCCTATATATCCCCCCTAATGTTAGGCTGTGTCCACATGTGATGCTCTGTTTCGTAGCAAGGCAGAACAGTGTAGCTGTGGAGGAAGGAGGTTCAGAGTGTGGACCTGATATCTGAATGCACTATATTATATATATATATATATATATATATATATATATATATATATATATATATATATATCTACTATATACAAACACACACACACACACACATATATATATATATGTATATATATATATATATATATATATATATATATATATATATATACATATACACACACACACACACACACATACACACACACACATACACACACACACACACACACACACACACACACACACACACACACACATATATATATATATATATATATATATATATATATATATATACACACACACACACACACACACATATACACAGATATATATATATATATATATATATATATATATATATATATATGTATATGTATATATAAATACATTTTCCCTACTGTTGAATAACTGTGCTGCATGATATGTTTGAGAAAACATCACACATATCTGCAGCTCAGATAGCTTATTGGTAAATTGATGTGGGTATGGTGTGCAGGGTCCTGGGTTACACACTTGCAAGGGCTGATAATTTATTTGCTGGCTAGAACAAGGGCTGTTGGATACAGAGTGATTAAGGCACCTGTAAGCAGTTGTAAGCAGGTGCAAAATGGACAGTTATGCACAGTGTGAAATTTGTGTTGGGAACATATTGCCCTTTTTTTGTTAAGGTGAGAGTGGGATGTTGGGGAAAGATAGTAGGTATACTTGGGGAGGTAGGATGGGTCAGAAGATAGACAAGACAAACAAGACAGCATACCGGGGTGGTATATGACACATGTGGTGGTTAAACACCGTGGACGGGAAGGGGTGTTTGGAAATTGGAAGCCCATGAGCCCCCAAATGGAAAAAGTGGGACTAAGGTCCCCACCCATGGCAGTCACCACTGCACCTTCATGGCTCTGAAGGTGGCTGTGCTGGGGGCTGAGCAGGTTGGTAGGTTTGGTGTAAACATACCCATTGATTTGTGTGTTCAGATTATTGTTGCAGATATTGTGGGGGGGAGAGAGAGATGTCAATTAACAACTATTATATTCTTGCAGTATGAGGTCTTCAGATCTTTTTTTCCTGTTTATGTCTTCCAGGTACCATGTCAAGGAAGCATCTCTATGCTTATACTCCACAGGAGAATGAAATACTAATCAAGTACCTCGTGCATCATCACAGAACTCACTTTGCACATATGGCCCATGATCTGCAGGAGAGGACTCCCCTGTAGAACGAGCTCATCCACAGGGTAAACAATGTCGGCCTGCATAACTGCAATTATGAACAGGTGCGACATCATTGCACTGACATCATCCATCACATCTGTCAGCATGCGTCTGCAGTTAGGAGGGGCCAGCTAGCCACTGGTGGGGGTCTTGCCATCCTGCCCCCACTGACACATGCTGAGAAGCTCCTCGTCAGCCTTAGAGCACCCGCCCACCAGACAAGCCAAGAACCTGATGATAGCATTGTGGAGGTGGGTACTACCCACACAATGGATGAGGAGCATGCAGGTGATGCCCCAGGGCACATTAGTAGACCACTGTTGCTTATCCATCTCAATCTGTAAAGTATCTTCTTGCATATGTCAGATAACATAGTCTGTTGCGGTAGTGTAGTAATGAACAGATGTGCATAATCTCTAGTATTGTGGGTTTGTACTGTTGATGTACTGAAATGCTGCTCCCACCCTGTACCAATGCCATGGGTGTGGCTACTGACATCACATATTTCACATAACTTTGTAGGTCCCTGTAATATACCTCTGAGGCAGCAGCCTGTAGCTGGTGAGTATGGAGTTTTTTTGTTCAGGTTTGCCAATACACTGGCCATGTTCTGGCCATGGTATTTGCCATGCACACATTTAACACACCTACCCATAATGCATGCTGTACATGTTCACTTATTGTTGCTCTTAACTGCACTGCATCACAGTGGTCACCATGGTGGCATATCTAAAGGGTATGTAAGAGTCCTGCAGTATAACTAACAACCTTTCAGTGCAAGATAGAGATGAACATAATGGTGGGACAAATGGCCTACAGTAGGGACATGTCTGAAACATTACCCTTATACAGTGGCTACAACAGTATGTATACCACTATTACAATGGCAACTGTTACAGATCTACACAACGGTATATCACAATACCACATTCCACAACTTGTACAACCTGTAATGTGATCCTAACATGAACAATGAATGTGTAATATGGAATCCTATGTTAGGACAATAAATATGGGGAATACATACCTTAACAAAGACTGGAAACATATGTGTGCACACACTCAAAATATATTGTGGAAGCAGCTTTTATGGTACTGACAGCATTCACTCTTCTTGAGTACGCACCTTCCATCAAGTACGGGTCCTCAATGTCACACCAAGTAATTGTCTGCTGTCCAAGAAGTATGTCCATGACATTTGCCCACTCACTTGCAACAGATACAGCCGTGGCTTGCACACATCTTACAAACCATTAAATGGATGCCATATCCAAAAATTAGCACTCAGGATTGGGAGACGTAGCCTTACCTCACCGTTGCATATACCATGGCAAACAGTGCAGATATTCATGTATGTGACAATGAAGTATGGGACAACATTAATGTAGAAAATAAACAGATGCCCATATAAGACAGATGAAAACACGTTGCAAACTGGTCATGGAGGCTGCCCAGAAACATGTAGCAATACTGAGGGACTTGCAGGAAAGTCTAGCAAGTACTGCCTGTGCAGTACCTGTGTCGACAATTGCCTGGACTCTGCATAAGTGGGGTCTGTGGGTTAGGGTAATCAGATAGAAGAGTTGTTCTACAGGAAACATCATCCAGGGCTCTCTACAGATAGCATATGAATAACAGTATGTCTCCCAAAGGCATGTGTTGCAATGTGTAATGGTGTACCGAGACCAAGGCTGAAAGAGTATTAATAAAGATACATGTGCGGCACAAGCAAAACCTCACTCCACCTCAGGCCCACCATCCCCAACTGTAGATTGCTGGTGCCAGTGTACACCTTTAGGTTTGTTGTTCATTAGCAAGAACTAGGCCAGTAGACATGGTGTTCTGAATTTGGGACACTGCAAAATGACACTCATGTGAGTCCCATAGTTGTCAAGCATCTGCAAAAAGGCTGAGGATGGGGAGGGGTGCCATCCTGAAACACAACAGTGAACTAAAGCATACATCCAAAGCTCACTAAGAATAGTTGTATCCAAACACAATCAAGATCATGAATTGTGCCAGGCATAACCCTGAATCCACAGCAATAATGAAGGAACTGTGTGACCTCCAAGGGGTGTGCACATGAGCTGACCTTGCAATCTGGAAGAGTTGGGGGACATTTGTAGGGTGGAGTCACAAAATAATGGCAAGTGAAGATGGACCATGCTAGTATACTCCTTCCAGGAATAGTGACTGCTGTAGTTCACTTAACAGGTGTTGCAACAAACCATCATGTTAAGTGCATGCACACTTATGCAACCCACATATTGTATGCATCTCAATCACCATCTGCACAACTAACACATTGGTTTGATACTGCATTTGATTGTACAGGTCATATATCACATATCAGGTGTGTGTAATGTTAACATATGCAGTATTATCGCCCCATGGCATATCAGGAAAGAGGGTGGCATGTCAATAAGGGTGTGTACACTCCTCATAGCCACAGTAAGCTTTGGAGGTTGTCAGTGTAATTGGCTTTTATTGCTCATACATGCACTGCTGATGAGATCTGCAAATCAGATATCAGGCATTCACTATTGACATCTGTCCTCATATCATCCCAGGTATGTGTCAGACAAACACATAGGGACTGTGTGCAACAGAGCAAACATAACTGCCACACTTATACACATTCAGCAATGGTATGTACACTTGTGAAGTATGGTGCACAGTACATGCCAGGATGCTGAACTGGTGCACAGCAATACTGTGTACATGGGTGCAGTGTGTTCCAGGGGAAGGGGCATCACCTACTAACACAACTCATGCATCACAGAGATGTATAATGTTGGTAACAGGGATTGAGTATGGCTGCAGTGCATGCTGTTGAGTGCCATATGTCATGCATGTTGACTGTTGGATAATGAGAGGTCTGTATAATATCTTTGTGCCACCTCACCTGTAAGTGTGTGTGTGTGTGTGTGTGTGTGTGTGTGTGTGTGTGTGTGTGTGTGTGTGTGTGTGTGTGTGTGTGTGTTTGTGTGTGCAGTGGTAAGCAATAATGTACAGGTCTTAAAGTACGTTTTTTGTTTTCCTCTCACAGGTGGCGAGGTGGGTCAGGGTCCCTCCTGCAGGCAAACTGATATCAGACTCTGATAATGGTGATAGGTATGGTGAGGCACAGGTGGGGTTGTCAGGGGCTGAAGCTGTGCCATCGGTTGACATCCCACTGTTATCCACCCCATCCCCGCACATAGTCACATTGCCTCTACATACCACATCACCAGTGGCCATAGATGAGGAACAGTTGGTGGGTGGTGGCATGGGGCAGGACAGTGTGGTGACTATGGCAAGTGTGTCTCTACACAGCAGCCATAGCCGGATGACCAGTGAGGTACCACATAGGCAGATGTAGAGGGGTGCTCATAGGAGTGCTGCTGGCCATCATGCCCCTGGCAGAAGTGCCACAGCAGGTGTCACCAGACGCATGTTTGGGGCCATCATGGAGGCACAGGCATGTATAGGATGTTATACCAGACAGAGTCTGAGGCTCCAGAGGGCTACTCATTCTGCTGTTATTGACAACATCTATGATCTTGCAGGTGCCCACCATTATTTTGCAGAGGTCCTGGATAGATGGTTGGGTGCGATGGTGGGAATCCTCAACCGTGCAATGTCTGTGTTAGAGCATATGGTGGGAGTAGGGTGACAGGCATGTGGACATAGGTCAGCAACACTAGCAGGTGGAGGTCTATGTGGATGTGCAACAAGTCACAGCCGCTCCTGCAGTGGCAGTACTAGCAGTACTGAAGGGGGGTGTTGTCCACACCACAACACAGCAGGGCATGTACATATGGCCCTTGTTGGTCCCAACAGGGACCCAGATCCAGTGGACATTTGTCATCATCAGGGGAGAGTACTATATCTGGGCTTGTACCTGGTAGTGCCCGTGGAACCTCTGGCAGGCACAGTTCTCGTGTCCATGGCTGGAGACGGTGAACTGCACACCCTGCCACACACGGTATGCAGCTGACCAACAAACCCCTGTATAGGGTAGCCACATGCCAGAACTGTGTGCATACATACACACACACATCACCAACACAGCTAGGGCACCTCCATACCTACACACACCACATCTGCACAGCCAAATTAATAACAAAACCCCTAACACTCACACATGATGTCAACCAAACAGCTCAGCCTAGGTCTCTGGCAAACCCACAACACACACTGTACAATATGATGGTACCTGTGCCACATCCCAGTCATCCATACCATCGATGCAGGGAAAGGCTAATATGGTTCTGATGCACAGGATGAATGTACTAAGGTGCAGCAATGTAATGCTGTGTAACATCTTTTTAGCAGGAAAGATTAATGCTTATATGTCAGGATGTGTGGCTGTCCAGCCATGATGCATTATAGATGTTATTAAGACTGAATGATTGTGGTCTCCATAATGTATTCAATTTGTGTTGTATGTGTCTATGTGACAGCAGGATGTTGGTCTGCTGTTGTTTCCTACAAGGGATATGGCACTGTAGTGACACATTGACTGTGTCATATCCTGGGTACAGCTGAACACAAGGAACAGGTCTGTACAACAGTTACTGCATGTGCCACATGGCTGAATGGTCTGAGGGGTGTATATGGGTAAGTGCATGGTGGCTGATGTCAGCAGCCCTTCTACAGTGGACAATGGTAAGTGCACTGGGTGGCACACACCACATGTTTGTCTATAACACACACACACACACACACACACACACACACACACACACACACACAGGCTTTGGTGTTGATGCAATACACAGAGAATACTGTACACATGGATGTACTTAATTTTGCAGTGACCCCATTTTAGTCTATGTAATTCCACCAAGAATAAATAGGCACATCACATCAGTAAATAATCAGTCTGCTAGTTTAATGTCATTGACAATGGTACTGGCAAGGTATATGGCCCTTTCCCCAAAGTAGTGCAGTCCTGGAGTTGGTAAACATAGGTGTGCTGGTGTTGGTGGCACAGCCCTCCACTTTGGAGGGTGTGGGGTGGTGTAGAACTGCACATAGTGTGATTGACAACTACTTAACCTGTTAACATAAACTGTACAGTATTACAGCAGACTAAGTGGGGGGATACACACAACAACATCCACACCCAACTATATATATATATATATATACCAACCCCAGTAGTGCTGTTCAGATGTACAGTGGGGAAGAGGGCATTTACATATCTACTACTAGTTTTGATGGAATGAATTTTCACAAGATGATACCTTTAAAATGTTAGCATTTGCCAGTCAATTCTTGAATAGATGACCTCCTGGGACATGTATTTTCTGCAAACTGAAGTAGATCCCTTCATGTACACACACACTTACTTGGCAACACTGAGAGTAGAACCCCTACCTAGGTACATATTGCTACTAATGTGTTTGGTCTTAATTGCACACAACACAAGCTTTTAGAATGAGGTGTGTCCCGAGTTTCTTGTTAAGTGAAGAACATCACCAGGCCTTGTACAGTATGATAATGGGGGGATGTACTGGGTGTTAATGAACAATACAAAGTATGATGGGATCACTACTAAATCTCGAATTACGGAATCTCGACACTCTGAATTCCGAACAACAGAATCTCAAGATTCTGTAATATCGAAAGTAAAAAAACAAAATTTTTCAAAGCATATGCAGGGGGGCAAGCCCCCCTACACACCTCACACCCCCTGCAACTTAAATATACCAACTCCAAGATCACACCACAGTGGAGTGAATGGCAAAATAGTGCCATGCAGAGCGGAACAGAAATGTTGCCGTTCACTCCACTGTACTGCGATCTCGGAGTTGGTATATTTAAATGCAGAGGGTGTGGGGGGCA